>NC_030384.2:16105083-16375898 GCF_001625215.2 Daucus carota subsp. sativus
ACCAAGTATCAGTCCAAGGGGCCTCTGTTGTTACACCTGATAGAAATCAGTTTTTTAAGTTTGCTTGGACCCAATCAAGTGTGGGTCCAAAGAATGTCTAATCAAGTTGTCTTTTGCAGGGGTGCCAGTGGAATTGTTCGTGTTACCTGGGTGCTTGACAGTGGAGCGTCAATGCACATGACTGGCAAAAATCCCTGTTGCTGGAGGACATAAGAGAAGGAGCTGGCCCTAAGTCAGTTTTGCTGATAATAGCAAAGGTCGTACTGTGGGATATGCAAGTACAAAATTGGAAGGATCATCATAGAAGATATTGCAATAGTTGAAGGACTTCAACATAATCTCCTGAGTGTCAGTCAATTCTGTGACAAAGGATATATGTTCATTTTGAAAAGGAGATATGTATCATTAAACATATCAGGATAAGCGTCCTTCGCTATGTGGCATAAGGAAAGGCAATATATTCGTAGCTGATTTATCTTCAGGACCAGGAAACGAAGTTCACTGTTTCTACGCCAAAGCATCTGCTGAAGATAGTTGGTTATGGCATAAGAAGCTCTCACACCTCAACTTCAAAACCATGAACTCTCTAGTCAAGAGAGATCTAGTGAGAGGTTTGCCTTCCCTGGAATTCTCATCTGATGATCTTTGTGAAGCTTGTCAGAAAGGAAAAGCGAGAACGAGAGCATCTCACAAAGGCAAAACCATCAATACCATTACAGATCCACTTCATTTGTTACATATGGATCTGTTTGGCCCTGTAAATGTTGCATCCATTGATGGAGGAAGATATGCCTTGGTTATTGTGGATGACTTCTCAAAATTTACTTGGTTTACTTCCTGGCTTCTAAGGATGAAACCCCGTTGACAGTGATTGATCATATAAAGTTAGTTGAATTGGATAAAGGTGTGCCAGTCAAAGCTGTAAGGTCAGACAATGGCACAGAATTCAAGAATCAAACTCTAATCAACTTTTACTCTGAAAAGGGAATTAGAAGGCAGTATTCAGCACCAAGGACTCCACAACAGAATGGAGTCGTCGAAAGAAAAAATCGTACATTGATTGAAGCTGCAAGGACTATGATTGCTGAAGCGAAGCTTCCTCTGTACTTTGGGCTGAAGCTGTGTCTACTGCCTGCTATACCCAGAATAGAACTTTGATCAATAAGGATCATATGAAAACTCCATTTCATCTGTATAACAACAAGAAACCTTATGTCAAACATCTTCATGTCTTTGGATCCAAGTGTTATGTTCTCAAGGATGGTGAAGAGAACTTGAACAAGTTTGAACCAAAGGCATCTGAAGCAATTTTTGTTGGTTATACAAACAATGCTTATAGAGTTTTTGTAATTGATACTCTGTCAGTGAAAGTTAGTGTCAATGTCACATTTGATGACACTAAACTACCAAGTTTACAATCTGCTGATCCATCTGAATCTCTGAAGTTTGATAACTATCCAGATTCTGATTCAGATGATGATGTGACACCTGAGGTTGCAACAGGTGATGACAACAATGATAATGATCCAGGCAATGGTGGAGGAAATGGCAATAATGCTGGAGATTCCACTAATGCTAGTGGTGGATCATCAAGTCAACCTGGCAACAGCTCAGGGGGAGCTGGTGGATCAACTAGTCATACACATCAGCCTAATGATGATACTGCTAAATCATCAAGGACACAACTTCCAAGGGAAAGGATTTGGAGCAGAGATCATCCCTTTGATCTGATTATTGGTGATCCTGATGTTGGTGTAAGAACTAGAAGTGCTACGACAAATGAATGTCTATTCTCTGGTTTTCTTTCACAATTAGAACCAAAGAAAATAGATGAAGCACTTGCTGATCCTGATTGGGTTCTTGCCATGCAAGAAGAACTCAATCAATTTGAGAGACAAGAAGTCTGGGCCCTGGTTCCAAGACCAAAAGGAAAATCTACTATTGGAGCTAGATGGGTCTTCCGTAACAAGTTAGATGGTGATGGCATTGTTGTGAGAAACAAGCCAGACTGGTTGCAAAAGGTTATTCTCAGGAAGAAGGAAT
Organism: Daucus carota subsp. sativus; assembly: GCF_001625215.2. Taxonomy (NCBI): domain Eukaryota; kingdom Viridiplantae; phylum Streptophyta; class Magnoliopsida; order Apiales; family Apiaceae; genus Daucus; species Daucus carota. The sequence continues at coordinate 16,107,127 of NC_030384.2, forward strand.
TGATTACGATGAAACCTATGCTCCAGTTGCTCGTCTTGAAGCCATCAGAATATTTCTTGCATTTGCTGCACACTCCAACTTTCGAGTTTATCAGATGGATGTGAAAAGTGCATTTCTGAATGGAAAGCTGGAAGAAGAAGTATATCTGGAACAGCCCCCTGGCTTTGAAAATCCAGAATTTGCTGATTTTGTGTACTTCCTATTCAAAGCTGTCTATGGGCTTAAGCAGTCACCAAGAACATGGTATGACACCCTCTCTGAATTTTTGATTGAAAATAAATTTACTAGAGGTGTCATAGACAAAACTCTCTTTTACAAATTGCATGATAATGATATGATATTTGTTCAAATATATGTTGATGATATTATATTTGGTTCTACTAACGATAACTTGTGCAAGAGGTTTGCTAAGTTAATGCAGAGTAATTATGAGATGAGTATGATGGGTGAACTATCCTACTTCCTTGGTCTTCAAGTAAGCCAAAAGGAAGATGGAATATTCATTTGCCAGTCAAAGTATGTCAGAGATCTTCTAAGAAAGTTCAATCTAGAAGACTCTTCTCCGGCAAAGACACCCATGGCCACTGCCACAAAGCTTGACCAGGATAAATCTGGTAAGAAAGTTGATATCACAAGCTATCGAGGTATGATTGGCTCATTACTTTATCTTACTGCAAGTAGACCAGATATCATGTTTGCAACATGTTTATGTGCTAGGTTTCAGGCTGATCCTAAGGAATCACATCTTATAGCCGTCAAAAGAATCTTTAGATATCTTAAGGGTACACCTGGTTTAGGTATTTGGTACCCTAAGAATACTGGTTTTGACTTAACCGGCTATACAGATTCTGATTATGCAGGTTGCAGGATTGATAGAAAGAGTACGTCTGGAAGCTGTCAATTTCTAGGACGTCGGTTGGTTTCCTGGTACAGCAAGAAGCAACACTCTGTGTCCACTTCTACTGCTGAAGCTGAGTACATTGCTGCTGGCAGTTGCTGTGCTCAGATTCTCTGGATCAGGAATCAATTAAATGATTATGGTATTTCTGTCAACAAAATTCCAATATTTTGTGACAATACCAGTGCCATAGCCATTTCAAACAATCCAGTGCAACACTCCCGGACCAAGCACATAGATATCAGGTATCATTTTATTCGAGAACATGTCATGAATGGAACTGTGGTGTTACATTTTGTACCCACAGCTGATCAAATTGCTGACATCTTCACTAAACCACTTGATGAATCCACTTTCTCTAAGTTGGTTTGTGAGCTAGGGATGTTAAATATGCCATGATTCTCTTTGTATATTTTATATATTTGTTTTATATATTATTATATATTTTTGTGAATTTTCAGTGTAATTATATGTATTTTATTAGATTTTATATAATTGTTTGTAAATTATCTGATAATTTTCTGTGTAATTATGCATGTTCATATATGTCTCTTTTAATTTTCTAAGTGCTGCACACTCCCCTGTATTATTTATCAAGCATTTAGATGATTATTTGTGTCTATCTTGTATTTTTCAAAATTAATTAAGCATAAATATTAGTTTTTAAGTTAATTCATTTTAATGAATTAAAGTTAAATTCATAAATATTTATATTTAATTAAAGTTGAATTTTACAGAATATTTGTGTAATATTTTAGATATTATTTGTATTAGATTTTTGATTTTATGTGTAAAAGGGTTTTATTTCAAAAGAAAGTCAAAAATCATAATATTTGTATTTATTTTTTCGTTTTTATTCTTTTAAAACTCGGTATGACATTGTTCAAAATGTCATACCGTGTGCTTATTTCTGTTAATTTCCGTCGGTATGACAATTATCGATTGTCATACGAGTTCTGTGTTACTTCGGTATGACAAACTTTGCTTTGTCATATTAACGTTTCAGTGGTGTATCCTATACGCTTCAAAACCTCGGCATGACAATCGTAAGGATTGTCATACCGAGTCTTTTATTCACCTACCACACGACGTATCAAAACCTCGGTATGACAATCTTAAGCATTGTCATACCGAAGTCAAAATCCCCTATGACAATGCTTATCATTGTCATACCCGCTGTTTAATTCATATATATACACACTGCCGAAATACACACAACTCCATTGTTTCTTCGCCGAGTTTTTCAAGTTTTCTCGTTATAAACTTGCTGGTTACTCTCTTTTCAAGCTTAAATCGCTTGCTGGTTACTGATTTATCAAGTTCTAAGCCGTTATAATGCCAAATTTTTCTTAAAAATCAAACCCTCGTTCACGATTTCGAGGCTGTAATACGCGACTCTTGCTCGAATTTGGGACTTCAAATCTTTACTGTGATCTTCTCCTGGGATTTCCATCTGCATTGCGAAGAGTTTGACAGATTTGGAGTTTGTATCTTTTCGAATTCTTTGAGGTGTGAAGTTTCGAATTTTGAAGGGTTCGTGTGGATTTTGGGACTTGTTTGGCTAAGTAAGATTAGTGGGACTTAATTGGGATATTGTGGATTTGAATTGGCCATTTACAATTTAATTAATTTTTAATTCGAGTTTAATCAATTAATTCGAATTATTAATTAATTGGTTAATTGTTAATTAATTATTAATTGAAATTTGCGAGAAATTTGAGAATTAACATTTTATTTGAAAAATTCTCGTTTAATTCAATTTTTAATTATAAAATGGCTGGCCAATTTGTTATCGGTGAGACAAACTACAACGGATATTTGGACCCTGATTCCAGCTTAGAGAGATTCCGACCTTGGGTGAGGTTTCTGAATAGTCAAAGCTTAGTCAGCACGGCCATCACTGCTCATGCTGATTTACAGATTCGTCCACTCCAAGACTTCTACTCCTCTGCACTTAATACCACTCTCTTGGACAGCTACAGGGTTTCGGGAAATATTACTGGAGGTCGGAGCATTACCATTTCAGTAGATGATGTCAACAGAATTCTTGGGTTTCCACGAAACAACTTTGCTGAGATTCCGACAGATGCTGAAATTACTCAATTCTTTCAGACCATTCTTTATCAGGGAGAGATACATCTACCAAGAATGCTGAAAGGGAACTTGAAACCTGAGTGGGATTTATTCTTCGATACTCTGGCAAAGGTCTTTTCCCCAACCACTCGAAGTAACTTCAATATCATATCCTCCCTTCTTCAAATCATTGGATTCTGCATTGTTCACAATCGACGAATCAACTTTGGCAAGTTGATTCTTCAGTCGATTCTAAAGAAGTTGGGACCACTCAGTAGTCGATCCGTTGCACAGAATCCCAGGGTTGTCTGTTTTTACCCTCGGTTCTTAATGCTGTTTTTGAATGATAAGATGACGGACGCTGAGAAGAATTCATACTTCAACTCTCCAATTGCACCAACTCAGCGTGTCTGTACGAAGTTGATGAAAGCTCTGACAAACAAAAGAAAATATGAGAATCTTCCACTAATAGTGACTCCATACCTGATGGAGCAGATCAATGCTCAGCCACAACAACTTCATCAATTCCAAGTGGCTCAACCTCAACAGCAACAACCTCAACAGCAACAGCTTCAACAAGCTCAACCACAACAACAGCAACCACAAGAACCAGAACCACTTCAAATGCAACAACTACAACAACATCAATCACCACACCAATCACCACACCAATCACCATACCAATCACCACATCAATCTCCATACCAATCACCACACCATTCCCCTCTACATCAATCACAATCATTTGAAGACGAACCTCAGGAATACAACTTCTTCGAAGCTCAACCGTCTTCATCTGAACCACTACCACAACAACAATACACCCACTATATACCACAAACACAATCAACCTCCCAACCTTTACCTGCTGACTCAACATCAAATCCAGAGTTGCAGTCCTTTCGACAGGACCTACAGGTAGCTCAGGTACTTTCTGACTTCTCCTCTAATTTTAATGTTGATGTATCTGATTTTGTTGGTGACATTGATTTTGTTTTCCAGACTACCAGCAATGAACCTGACAACACACAGGTTCATAACCTAGCTGAAGATTCTCTTCAACAAATATTCGATTCTCCAAACACATCAACCAACACTTCAATGCAACCTGTTCGTAAAGTTGCAAGGAAACGGAGTTCGAGTAGTTTAACAAGTCAACCCGCAGCTCTGTCTTCCATTAAGAAGCCAAGGTTGGAAGCCCTGGAGACATCTGCAGCCTCATCCTTGCCTTCCCAAAAAGGCTTGGACTTGGAACAGGCAATGAAACAGTCTCTGGACTCATTCTCTCAACAGAATGAAGCCATTGAAGTTGACCGCTCTGCCACGGTACCCTGTACAGAGTCAAGCACTGCGCTAGCACTCACGCTAGTGCAAGACCAAACAAATACACAGGTTCCAATGTTTACTGATTGCACAGATTTTCAAAACCAGTTTATCATGTATGAAAACTTTTCTGATCAAACTTTCTTTTCTGATCAGGCGGTACTTGGCAATGTGCAAGTAAACTTGCCCTCACAGGCTTCCGGAGGACAGTTTGTTCCTCCACTACCTTTGAACCCATCTCAGGGGGCATTGGTAGTTTATACAGGTACAGCTGGAAGAGTGCAAACAATGAGTGATGAAAGGCAAACACCGAGCGATACACATGCACGTGAGGCTAGTGAAACAGCTATGAGTGTACGTGAGGTGAGTGCACACACTGACCCGGCTCTGTTTGAGGAACAAATGTCTAAGCTTAGAGCTGAATTAGCCCGGATGATAGCTGAAAATGAGAGGCTAAAGGGTGCACAGTTGGTGACCCTAGAGAAGAAAGCTGACGAAAGGCCATCCAGTTCTTCCAGGGATGAGCTTAAAGGAGAAATTCAAGTGTTGACTGTCGAGATGAGATCAAATCATGCACTGTATATGTCCAAATTTGATGATATCGACAGAAAGCTGGATCAACTCCTCAAGAACTCAAAGTCAGATGCTGATACCTCCAGAGAGGATCCCTCAACTAAGGGGGAGAATAGAAGAGGAGATAGAGGAGGAGATGGAGACAAAGGTGACAGGGGCAATAGTTCGAATCAAAGTAACAAAGGGAATACTTCTGAATCTGCTCCTGACAATTCTGGAAAGTCTAAGGGCAAAGAGCCGGCACATCAATCTGAGAATGTCTTTGATTCTGATAACTATGATGATTTTCCACAAGACATGGATGATGATGACGTCTTCGATGCTACCTACCGTCAGGCAGAGGAAGAAGGCAAATTTGAGGAGAGCTATCTGTTTCAGGATGAAGAACCTGTTGACCCTGAACATGAAGAGAATGTCCGGAAGTTTAAAGCTGAGAATGAAGCGAGGAAGCGTAAGCTTCGTGATTACCAGAAACTTCTAGAGGACAAGTTGATAACTGAAGAGCAAATCAAGATAGAAAAGCAGAAAATCTATGATGCTGCGTGCAAGCAGAAGAATCTTGATATAAGAAGGAAAGTTGGAAAAAGCTGGGACATCGCAAAGAGGATTTTCAATGGACCTCAAAGGGAGTCTTTCAATGACAGAAAGTTCTTATCTCTGATCTACGATCTTCGAGAGGTAAACCCTGACGAGGATATCTTTATGCATGCCTTCGCTTTAGAAATTGATTACTTGACTGTTGGAGTCAATAACTTGCTAGAACAGTGGGAGCTGATTGTATATACACGGAGAAATGGTTCATTCAGATTATCTGTTGAATTTCTTAAATCATTCTCTGTGTCTGAGCTCTGGGTACTTCGCAATAAGGTAAAGCGATGCTCCAACCTGAACGAACTCCTTCGTGATAAGCTGTTGGATTGTGCTGTCTTCAATAGTCCACAGGTTGTCAAGAATCCATATTGTGTAAAGTTCGTTCACAAGGAGCTCTTAAGCACTGTCTATCTGAATGAAGAGGCTTTATCAAAGTATCCTGCTAAGCAACTGGCTCTAGCATCCACTCTACTTCGAACCAAGGGCTTCGCTTCTAAAGCCAAGTCTGATGCTGATGATGTGATTCTAGCTTACTGCACCCGAAGGAATATTTCTCAATATTTCCGGAAGATGAAGAATGTTACAAAGGCTCAGCCATCGGACTTCCAGGAAGACCCTGTAGAGTTGGAAGTGTTACATCAACTGGCTCTGGCACGGGAACGTAAGAAGCGTGGTGAGTCCACTACATCAGAAGTGCCATCCAGAGAAGAACCATCAACTCCTGTCCTTCACAGTTCAGATATTGAAGAAGAAGAAGTTGATCTTTAGATTTGATAAGGAATTTGTAATATATGTTCAATAAGAACATCCTTATGTAATCTAATGTACTTGTTTGAATTCTGGTGAATGTTTAATGAAATACCAGAAACTTTTTGCTATTTACAATTCATGTTTAATCCTTTGTCTTATCAGTTAGTTGAGTTATCCTCTCGATAATTTGCATGTTATGTTAACAAACAAATAGGGGGAGATTGAAAGGCATATGTTAAGCCTATTTGTATTTAAGAGTATCAACTCAACTCTGATAAGAAAGAAAGTAAATTAGCAAGCACTATTGAAGGAATCCGTACGAAGAACGTCAAGTGATTTATTAAAATCATATGTCTGAAGAATTTCAGGATGCTGCTGCACACCACTGAAAGAAGTTCATTAATATGTTCAAGCCTCAGTGTACAAATAATATTTTGTAGCACGTCCAGAAGTCCAGAAGGTATAAAGTTTTAATACTTTATTTATTCAGAAGATTCCAAACTATTTCTACTTATGAAGAAGAACTACGAAGACAAAGACTCGATGAACAAGCCACTTCACAAATGTTTAATTGATAAAGAATATTTGATTCAGCTAGATACAGATGAACCAGACAGTACATTTGTGTGTCAGCTACTCAGATTAAATATTCTGCATCAACAATAGGTGGTCGTTCAATCAAGACAAAGAATCAGATCTTTTAAAAGAAGTCAGAAGGCCTGCTGCTGAAGAAGTGCTCAATATAATTATTCTTTTAATTAATTCACATCTCAAAATAATTATATAAGTTATGTAATTTATTTATTAAATTAATTCACACTCGAATTAATTTAATTTATGAATTTATATAATTAATATAATTAAGTGGATAATTATTGAATTAATTATATAGGAAAAATCAATTGTTAAATGGTTTTTGAGCACGGTATGACAATCTAATTGATTGTCATACCGCACTTTGCCAACTGCCATAGTCAGGAGGCATGACAAACCTTTGGTTTGTCATACCGTTTGTCATACGGTCTGTCATACGGTTTGTCATACCGTTTGTCATACCGCTTGTCATACTACTTCAAGCCTTAGCCTCCAAGTTTAGATTGTCATACCGTTTGTCATACGGATGTCATACCTATTCAAAATCAGCATGACAATGCTTGTAATTGTCATACCTTCCCACTGATTGTCATTCTGATTGTCATACCTTCCCTTAGATTGTCATACCTTCTCATTTGTGCCATGACAATGCTTGTAATTGTCATACCTTTTGTCATAGCACTTGTGTAATTGTCATAGGGCTTCCTAAGGGTTGTCATGCCTAGCTTTGTCATACAAGTTCAATGGTTTGCCTATATATATGGCTTCACCACTTCATTTGTTCGTTGTTCATTGCCTTGTAAACTTTCAAGTTGTTTGTAACTTGCTATTCGTTAAATCCACAGTTTCCTGTGCTTTGATCATTCGGTTGTTTTAATCACTAAACTAGAATACATCCTGTCGAATTTATTCTACGAACTAGTGGACATTAAAACGAACCATATTAATTATATAACGACTTAAAAATTGTTATATTAATTAATTTAAATCTGATTAACAAGTTAAACTCCGATCAGATTATTCCGCCGCGATTATTTTGTGACGATTGTATTCAACCCCCCCTTCTACAATCGTATCTGGACCTAACAAAGCTAGCTCTAGACTTTCCCATGCCAAACTCAGATAAAGCTAAGCTACTTGGTCTTGCCATTCATATTGGTAAATTTGGCAAGAAGTGGGATGAAACTGAAGAAGAAAAGAAAGAAAGAGAAAGAGATGAAAAGGAGAGAGCTGAGCAAGAAGAGAAGGATCTTGCAGAAGGAAAGCCTATCAAGCCAAAGCAAGTTGTTGGCAGATTAGATCAAGACCCTGTGTGGAGATCTGAATTTGCTTACATTACAAGGAATAATCAAGTTATCTGTGTGCCCCCTGGACACCCCTTGTATGCTAAGGCCAAAGAAGAGCAAGTAAGAACTCAAGGGCCTTCTGCAGATGAAGATGCAGATATTGAAAGATTTGCTGCAGAATTACTGCAAGAATTTGGTGAAGAAGCTGGTGACTTGGCTGATGAATCCAACATTGCTATTCAGCAACAAATCCTGGATGAAGCCAAAAAGAACTTGGAGAAAAAGGCTAAAAAGAAGTCTAGGGCTGGTGTAAAGAAGAATGTACTAAACTTAACTGTGGTGCATGAAGAAGAAAAGACCAAATCTACAAGACAGGATTCACTCCCTACTTCAACTTCTCAGCCAGATCCACTATTCAATCCTGAAGAGCTGAAAGAGGAACCTATAGAGCTTGATCTCTCATCCATGGTCTTTCCAAAAATCTATGTGACTAAAGAGGATGAGCTGGCAGACTCTCTAAGGCCAAAGAGAACCAGAACTGGAGGAAAATCCAAGCACATGCCTAGTAATATCAAAAAGAAAGGAGGAAATCCAAAAAGGCATGATCCAGTTGGACCTGTCCAAATTAAGCCTCCCTCAAGAGAAGTGGTGATTCCTCCTGTGCCAGAAATTGTCAAGGTTCCTAAAACCTCTTATGCTTATGCATTTCATATCAGTGAACAGCCTCCTATCAATCTTTATCTGGATGAATTGCTAAGTGTGAAGGCCTTGACAAGAACCAAGAAGCTTCCAGAAAGGTTGGAATTCCACTACTCATCTCAAGCAAAAATTGCATGGCCACTGGAAAGGATCTTGGATCAGGATTACAATGATTTGAAGACAGTGTACATGAAGCTGGACAACAGAACCTCTTACTCAATGGGAATCAGAAGTGAAATTCTCAAAAGAATTGAAGATATAAGGAGAGAATGGAATAAACCTTCTGATCTTCCCTTAAGATTGTCTCTTCCTAATACTGGCAGTTGTATTCATGATCATCCCTCAAGACTGATGACTTTTAGAGATGATCAAGGCATTAAAAGATTCTTCAGACTAAAAGATCATGCTAGAAATGCTGATATAGATATCTTGAGGGCAATGCAGAACAAACTGAATCCCAAAATCACAGAAGAAGCCAAGTTCATTGAAGATCTAGAGAGGGAGATCAACAAGAAATTGTCTAGACAGAAGAAAAGGAATCATTGAATATCTGCTCAGTCTAGAGGAGCAAAAATCCAATCCTTGTAAAACTCTTATCTTTCAGCAACTTAATTTCTTCTCTTTAATGCAAAGATATATTTGTTTTCTTTACTTGTGTTTTGTAATCATCAAGCACCTCAAATTTATATCTGAAATTCCTACAGATATAAATAGGGGGAGATTGTTAGGAATATGTGATGCTTGATGATACAGGGTATTTTATTCTTACTTAGAATAAAATTAAATGTAGCTGATCAATTGATAGTATGCTAAGGCAGTATCAATTGATCAGATTAACCCATCAACGGATGATGAGGTACTGTAACAAAGCTGGAGCATTTTAGCAGTTGATGTAGAAATAATGCATACTTTTATATTAGTAGTTGATCTATCAATGGATGTTTAGATAGGGTGACATAATTGTAAATATGAGAAGTCATGTAATCTATTCAAGTGAAGTGAAGATCAATTGATGACATAAAGTATCAATGGCTGTTTGGAAAGAAGATTATCAATCGCTACATCAAAATCATGATCATCCCATAACTCAAAGGAGACAGTCGACTGCTATTTCAGTGCATCATCAATTGATGAAATTAGCAATTGATAATCAGCAATTGACAACTGAAAGTCAGGCAAAAGACAAAGGTCACATGGGTTGATGTGACAGGTGCTGCACCAGCTTTGGAAGCTAAACCAAAAGGAGTTTAGTCAAATATTGAGAACCTCGAAGCCTACCATTTCTGGCAAAGCAACAAGAATTTCAAGCTGCCAAATGCTGTATCAAGTCCAAGAAATTCTATATTTGTACCAGCTAGAAAATGTGTAGGAAAATACTTTTACAGACTAGTTTTGTTTGTAGTAGTATATATTCACTTTGTGATCTCACATTGCAAAGTATCAAACACCAAGAACTGAAGAGCAAAGCATTTTAGAGAAAATTAGCAAGCAACTGTAAGCTTCTGCTCTTCATTCTTTTGTAAGCAGCCAAGTATTCTTACTTGGAAGGTTCTTGATATAAAAATCTCTCAGGTGGATCAAACAATCCACCTGAAATTTTTAAGATCCTTGTTCTTTGGAATTTCTGTTTTAGTTTTTATATTCTCTTGTATTTTGAATATGATCTGTCATACAAAAAGAGTTTGAATTTTTGTAGATTGTATTCAACCCCCCCCCTTCTACAATCTAACTTATTGTTTGAATTGTCTGATTAACAGATGTTCTTACTGAACATATATTACAAATTCCTTAACAAATCTAAAGATCAACTTCTCCTTCTTCGATATCTGAACTGTGAAGGACAGGAGTTGACGGTTCTTCTCTAGATGGCACCTCTGATGTAGTGGACTCACCACGCTTCTTACGTTCTCGTGCCAGAGCCAGTTGATGTAACACTTCCATCTCTACAGGGTCTTCCCGGAAGTCCGATGGCTGAGCCTTTGTAACATTCTTCATCCTCCGGAAATATTGAGAAATATTCCTTCGTGAAAGGCATATGTTAAGCCTATTTGTATTTAAGAGTATCAACTCAACTCTGATAAGAAAGAAAGTAAATTAGCAAGCACTATTGAAGGAATCCGTACGAAGAACGTCAAGTGATTTGTTAAAATCATATGTCTGAAGAATTTCAGGATGCTGCTGCACACCACTGGAAGAAGTTCATTAATATGTTCAAGCCTCAGTGTACAAATAATATTTTGTAGCACGTCCAGAAGTCCAGAAGGTATAAAGTTTTAATACTTTATTTATTCAGAGGATTCCAAACTATTTCTACTTATGAAGAAGAACTACGAAGACAATGACTCGACGAACAAGCCACTTCTCAAATGTTTAATTGATAAGGAGTATTTGATTCAGCTAGATACAGATGAACCAGACAGTACATTTGTGTGTCAGCTACTCAGATTAAATATTCAGCATCAACTATAGGTGGTCGTTCATTCAAGACAAGAATCAGATCTTTTAAAGGATGTCAGAAGACCTGCTGCTGAAGGTTGTGCTCAATATAATTATTCTTTTAATTTATTCACATCTCAAATTAATTATATAAGTTATGTAATTTATTTATTAAATTGATTCACACTTGAATTAATTTAATTTATGAATTTATATGATTAATATAATTAAGTGAATAATTATTGAATTAATTATATTAAAGAAAATCTATTTAAAACTGATTTTGGGCACGGTATGACAATCATATAGATTGTCATACCGCACCTGGTTTGTCATACCGTGTCTGTGGCATGACATAAGTTCAATTGTCATACCGAATTGTGTAGCATGACAATGTTACACTTTGTCATACCGAATTTAAATTGGCATGACATTACCATGCATTGTCATACCGAATTCAATCAGTATGACATTGCTATGAATTGTCATACCGAATTCATGCTGTATGACATTACTAAACATTGTCATACCACTCCATGACTTAACCTCCAAGTCATATGTCATGCTATGGATTGTCATACCGAAAATTGCAGCATGACAATGTCCTGATATGTCATACCGATTTCTATTTCAGCATGACATGAGCTCACATTGTCATACTGATTTCATTTGTAGCATGACATTAGCTCACATTGTCATACTGATCTTTGTAGCATGGTCATACCAACTTTGTCATACAAGTTCAAGGTGTTGCCTATAAATATGGCTTCAACCTCTTCATTTGTTCTTGTTCATTGCCTTGTAAACTTTCAAGTTGTTTGTAACTTGCTATTCGTTAAATCCACAGTTTCCTGTGCTTTGATCATTCGGTTGTTTTAATCACTAAACTAGAATACATCCTGTCGAATTTATTCTAAGAACTTTAGTGGACATTAAAACGAACCTTATTAATTATATAACGACTTAAAACATTGTTATATTAATTAATTAAAATCTGATTAACAAGTTTATTTCAAATCAGATTATTCCGCCGCGATTTTTTAGTGACGATTGTATTCAACCCCCCCTTCTACAATCGTTTCAGGACCTAACAATTGGCATCAGAGCGGTTGATACCATTTTCCGTATCAGATCCTATACACACTCTGTAACGTCCAAATATTTTTTATTCGAATTAATTTTATTCCAAAAATTAATTCTGATTTAAAATATTTTTCTTTCAAAAATTCAAATCTCATCCAAACACTATTCACTTCAAATCCTTAAATATGAGTACACAAAAGATCAGTAGCATTAAAATCCCACCGTTCAGCAAGGAACACTTTGGCCTATGGAAGAGGCACATGTTCCTATTCCTCCGCACCGCGAACCGAAAATACATCGGGATTTTGGACAAAGGTGTTACTACTCCGATGAATGTCATATTAGCACACGAAGAGGATGGTGTGTTAATACCTCATCAGATCATTCCGAAAGAACTTTCTGAGTACACAGATGAAGAGAGTGAACAGATGAACTTAGATGACGCTCTTCAACTAATATTGGTGGAATCTCTAGATCCAGTAATGTACAATGTTGTTGTTAATTGTACGAACGCCAAGCAAATCTGGGATACGTTAGAGATTATCAATGAAGGCTCAGAGGAAGTTAGGGAAAACAAGAAAGAGATACTGATGGCTCAGTATGAACAGTTTGGTTCTCATCCCGGTGAAGGGATTTCAGAAGTATTTATCAGACTTAATAATTTGATAAATAATTTAAATCTGAATGGGAAATTCTACGACAAGAAAGAGGTCAACATGAAGTTTCTCTTAACCCTTCCTGAACATCTGGAACACAGAATCACTGCCATCAGGGAAAGCAGAGATCTGAATGAGATTTCTCTGGAAAGACTCTACGGAGTTTTAAAAACTTATGAACTGGAGCAAGTTCAGAGTAAACAGAGATATGGCTGGGGTAAAACACAGAACCATTCGAGAGCTCTAGTTGTTGAGTCACCTGTACCGGAAGAGAAGAAGGATGTTGTTGTTCCTTCTAAAACCACTCAGGAATTTGTTGTACCTGAGATGGGTCAGACTGCTTCTTCCAGTGGTGATGATGAGTTCTATACAATGGAAGAGCTGGAACTGTTAGAAGATCAATCTCTATCCCTGTTTGCCAAGAAGTTTGGAAACATGAGATTCCGGAAGAACCCTTCCTATAAATACAAACCTACTGTTAGTAAGTTTCAGAAGGGAGGTTATTCATCTTCTACAAGCAAAGGAGGATACAAGACTGGGATGGTGGACAGAAGCAAGTTCAAATGCTTCAATTGTGGTGAACCTGGACACTTTGCAACTGAATGCAAACAGCCCAAGGTTCAAGGAAAAAGAAAAGATTCGTATGATGAGCTGAAGCAGAAGTATGATGCACTGGTTAGAAAGCATCATGGTACTTCTGGAAGTCAAAGCTTCAAGAGCAAATCATATCTAGCAGAAGGGAAAAGCTGGGATGATACAGATAGTGATGAAGAAGAGCAGATTGGGAATGTTGCTCTCATGGCTAATGCTGGATCATCTTCACCTCCTCCTGCTGGAAGCTTTCAGGTAGATCCTACATGCCCTAAACTTTTTATGCAATTAGGACTCGAAAGAGATGATGCTATTAAAAAGTTGAAAGCTGCCAATCTTAAAATTGATACTTTAGTCATAGATATTCATGCTTATAAAATGAATGAGATGAAAGTATTAAAACCTAAAATAGAACAATTGACTATGGATTTAGGATTTCAATGTGCTAAAGTCAAAGTTCTAGAGAAAGGTGAGATTGCTTTAAGACTTCAGCTAGACGAAGAGAAAGTGAAATGTAAAGCCTTTAAAGATGCCTCCATGATAGTCAAAGAACTTAATGATAAACAAGAGATCAAGAGAACTGTTGGAATAGGCTTTGACTATAACAAATCTGTAGGTAAGGCTAGTAACATTACTCCCTTTAAGAAGAGTGCAAAGGAGAGAGGAATTCCTTTTGTTTTGAAAGATTCCCCTCAACCTTTGTTTAAAGCCTCAGAAGCTGAACCTCTGTTAGAAACTCCTGTTGTCATTAAATATGAACTCAAACAGGAAGACCTTAAAATGTGATAAGTGGATTTTACATCCACTTGGAAGCCTTCATTTATGCTTAAATTGATGGATCGTTCTCAAGTATGTGGTATTTTTTATGTGTTTTTGTGTTGATGTGTGTAGAGAACCTAGATAGAGGGAGGATGGACTTTTCCAGGCTTATACGGTGAATTGGAAGTCGAGAAATGAAGCGAAAAGAAAGAAAATCACCAGCGCCCTAAAGCGGCTGAGCTGCGCCCTGGGGGCGTCCTGCAGCGCGCCTGCGCCCTGAAGCGCCCTGGTAGCGCCCGGGGTCTGCCCTTGTGGCGCGCCTGCGCCCTGGAGCGCGCGCCTGCGCCCTGGGGGCAGCCTTGTGGCGCGCCTGCGCCCTGGAGCGCGCGCCTGCGCCCTGGGGGCAGCCTTGGAGCGCGCCCGAGCTCTCCCGAAGGTGGAAAATTCAGTTTTTGAAGCCCGTTTGGATTAGCTGCTGACCCGATCAACTTAGGGCACTTAAATACAAAATATACAAGGAAGAAAAAGCGGGAAGCAATAACCTAGCAACATTCGAAGGAGCACGTGACGGCTACGGAGAAGATCAAGATCGAATTTCATAGCTTTTCACTTTTGTAATTCTTCGAAGTAGGCGTAACTTGGATGCTCGTTTCGGATTTGTTTCTTAACTCTTATTCTCATACTTTGATTTTGTTTTTCTTATTCCGTACCATGTTTACATTCGAACCCATGATGATGAGAAGTTCGATTATGAACTAATCATTGTCATGGGATTTTAGCGGATTTATCGATGAATTTCAGTAGTTAATTTGCCTTGTTCATATGTGATGGTTTGATTTCCTCGTATTGGTTGTGCTTATTCGTCTTGGATGCGTAGCTAACATCTAAGATTGCTTGTTAATCTTTATTGAAGCGACAGTGAATATATTGATTTAGAACTTGCCATGCGAGCATAGGTTTCGTGTTCGATAACATGACTTGTGATGTGATTTTACCCATCTTGCGTCGCCCTATGTAATCTTGATAGATAACTTGCTCTTCAACCGTTATGTTTTCAAATTCTATAGACATATAGGGTCTAAGCATAATTGGTGTCTGTTTACCTTCTATCTTAACTGTGGATGTGTAGCAGTATGGTGCACGTATAACGACAGTTAGCGTGTATCAGTCTCGTGTTATCTGATTAGTTATCAACCATTACAATCGAATAAGGTAGAACTCTGATTGAAGTTGTTAATGAAGCTAGAATCCCATGTTTTATTCTCATTAGTAAATCGTTATTCTCTTAGTTTATAATTCTTAGTTTCATAATTCAATTAGGATTAGTTAAGTAGAAAACCAAAACCCAATTTGATACTTGTCCAAGCATTGAATAATAATCATACATTGGTGCATAAGTGCATATTTCTGAATACACCAGTCTCTGTGGGTACGAACTTGAATAATATTCTATATTACTTGTGACCACGTACACTTGCGTGATTTTGTGCGAACAAGTTTTTGGCGCCGCTGCCGGGGGCTCGGTGTTTACTTTAGTTTATGTGCTTGTCATTAGTGGTCGTTAAAGTTCAGTGACTTGGATTCTTTTCTCACTTTAGTTCGTTGTGTGTGTTTGTTAGGTCCAATCAGACGTAGAAGGGGGGGGTTGAATACGTCGTACCAATTTTCTTCGATTTAATTTAATTGCGGATAATCTTTGTTTCAGTCCATGTTAAATCAATCGTAAATAAATAACTCCAGCAAGTCGGGGAATATTCTTGTATTAGAAATAATCCTCGGGTGCTACAAATTCCAACACAAGTGTCGGCTGCAGAGACTACAATCACTCTATTACAAACTCTCGATAAATACGATCTTCTAATTGAACTCTCGAGAACGTGTATAGTGTGTGCACTTACAAAGTGTGTAGTTGTTTTCAAATGAAAACACAAAGCCCTATTTATAGACTTTCCAACAACTAACCATGGTTAACGAGTTCGTCCTGGACGACTTGAGTTCGTCCTGGACGAGTTCGTTTTATAAAAAATAAAACTAACTCCACAACTGCTTGAACTTGCGCTTGAAAAGGAAAGTCAAACTTGGCGCCTCACAGCATTGCCTTTCTTCTTTGTGACTTAGTCTGATTTGAGGAGCCTAGAGCTTTAACCATCTTCACTGTGTAGCGCCAACTTTGACTTTCGGGTCAAAGTTTGCGCCAAGGACTGTTAGAAGACAGTTTTGTACTTGGAAGAAATCAGACGAAATGAAAGTTGCGCCAAGGGGATTAAGTGTAGAGGCGCAACATTTGACCGGGTCAAATGTTGCGCTTCTTCAGTGTTATCCTTCCACTGTAGCATGACTTAGTCTCTCAAAGTGAAGAATTCTAGCGCAGGTTTTGACTTGGTCAAACCTTGCGCTAGAACAACCACTTCACTGTACCAGTACTTAGAAAATATTCTAAGTAACAACAGTTGACTTAAGTCAACAGTTGCGCTCCTCTTGTTCTATTATATATATATATTATTAATTGTTTATTTTAATTACTTGAATTAATTATATTCAGGTAATTCACAATTAATATATATATATATATAATAATGAGTTCTTTGGCAGTAAACTCTAAAGTAGCTCGATTGACTTGATCAATTAATCCGTTGATCGAATCCACTGAATAATTTCGTACGTCCTGACGTCCTGTGCACTGGTCTGGTTCACGAACGACTCGAACTGAAATAATTCTATGAATCCTTTGCTTGATGATATACTTGATCAGTCATTCCGGGTTAGATGTTGCTTCGATAAATTTGATTATAAATAATCAAATTAAATATACTGGAATCTTCTGGTCTTTGATACTTGATCTTCAGGCAATCTTAATAGCAGAAACACATAGAACTTTATTCTTCACTGAGGCTTGAACATATTAATGAACTTCTTCCAGTGGACTGATGCTCGTCTCAGATATCTTGATTGTCTTTGTCTGTTCGTATCGAATCTCCAACCTGTAGATTCCTGTATAATACTTACGTATTGTTTCCTGTCTTTTGTTGTGTTGAGTTATCGTAATTACAGTTACATTACATTATGCTTTACAATCTCCCCCTATTTGATTGTTAGAGTTCGACAAGCAAATCCTTTAAGAGGATAACTCAACTGACACAATGAAAAAGCATACTATTTTAAACAGGAAATAATACTAAGTACAGTCTGGATTATATCTTACATTTTCCAGAAATCAAAAATAAATACAAGCAGCCATTGTTCCTCTAGCCTGAACTAATCTTTCCTTGGTTTCTTGGCTCTTGCATTAATCAGCTTCTGCTCAGCTTTCCTCTTTGCAGCTTCCTCTACTTTCTTCTGAGTAAGCTTGTTTTCAATTTCTTCAATCCTTGCTGTAATGGTACTCAGTGCCACTTGCTCCAGTGTATTCTCAGGTGGAGGTTGCTCTAGATTTTTCTTCATCTTCTCTAAAGTTTGCAGGTGAACCATCTTCTTCAACTTCTTAAATGTGACATTCATCTCCATTCCTTCAATTTTCATGATGATCCTTGATGGATGAGCACGAACTCTAGAAGTGTTGTGGACAGTCTCTACAGCTTTTCTTATCTCCAGAAGATCAACCAAATCTTTGAGCACACTCTTGTCTTCCTTTACCACTGACCACTTAACAGCTGCAACTGCACGAGTGATTCTTTTGGAATTGAGTTTCCCAATCTCTGTGAGTGGTATAGCAGTGACTTCAGAGTCTTTCTTCTTCTTGAATATTACAGATGTAGGATTGTAAGTAACAACAGGTGCATTTGGATTTTCAGGAACTTCAGGGTCTAGTGGAGGCAGTGGATATGGTGGTTGACGATTGATGGCTGATAAGTCTAATTCTCTCAGAGCAGCAAAGTTCAGACGATAGGCATATAGTAGTTCAGCAGTTAGTCTTCCCTTGCTAGTCCTTGAGCACTTCTCCCTGACTTGAGCTTCCAGATATTTCAGTATACGAGGATTGTATGTTGATAGTGCTTCATCAGTGAGTCCTATACTCTGAATCATACCATCCTTGAAGTACTTAATAACTGAGGGCTTGTCATGAATTTCAACTCCAATATCAGTGATCCATTCTTCCACCATATCTCTGAATACTTCATTATGCTTTTTGCCGGTAGAGATGATCTTGTTTCTTACCACAAACAGCTCAGTTAAAGATAGATCTCTGAGAAACTGACTTGACACATGCTTGAGTCCATGGCCTTCTCTTTGTAGCTCAAATGATATGTTCACCATCCATCCTCTTCTGGGAAGAACAGCAACAGACACAGTAGAAATGATATCATTCAACACCTCGTGATAATCATGTAAATCTTTGTAGTTGTTCCTGAAGGAGTCAAAGATATCTTTTACTTCGTCATCATCATTGTCTTGAGTGACCTCTGGGAAATCAAACACAGATCTAGCAGCATCCCATTCAGCTCCATCTTTATGTAAGTTGGCAAGTCTCCTTTCCCTTCGAATCCGTCTTTGATTTTCTAACTTCTCCCTTGCTCTCTTTTGCTCAGCATAATCCCTAGCAACATTAGCAATGTCTTGTGGATTTGCAATTTCAAACTCTTCAGCAGGAAAGATGTCATTGTGATATGCAAGTTCATCAGCAAAGACTTCAGCGTCTGGGATTTCTCCTTCTTCAAGATCTTCATTCTCAGCACCAACCATTCTTATCACCCTGTCATCCACAAACTCAGGGATGTATTCATCATGATGACTGTAACTGAATTGATGCCTAAGAGCAGAATCAATTAGTTCTTCAGATACCCCTGTTATCACCCTTTTTCCTTTAGCTTTTTCTGCTGCTCTCTCCCCCTCAGTTGAGTAATCCTCTCTGGAAGGTTGAGATGCCAGCAATTTAGCCTCCAGGGCAGCCAACCGTTGCTCCATTGTTGATTTGATCTCTACCAACTCCTCCCGTAGAACAAGATTCTCAGCTTCTAAATGTTGAACTTTGAATTTCAGAGCTTCAAATTCTGTCACAGATACAGTTGGAAGTGGTGCAGGTTGGGCTGATGGGTTCTCACTAGTTCGTTCTGCAGGTGTTTCTCTCATTTCACTCAACACTAGAGCACTCAGTGGGGCAGAGGGTTTCTGTATAACTGGTTCTGTAAGTGTTTCCCTCTCACTTAGTGGATTTCCAGCATCCTTAGATGTACCTGCAGAAGAAATCTTTTTAGCCTCTTCTAGAGAGGTCACAGAAGGTGCAATGAAGGTTCGTAAGCCTTCGTCCTCGGTTTCCTCGTCAGATGAATCTGAGTCATAAGAAACAAGTTGCCGACTACTCGAAAGTAGTGAGTCCTTTGTTGGATCCTGAGTTGGAATCTCAGGGTGGGTAGACACAGGGCTCGAAGGATGTGACCCTTGAATTGGCGAAGCACCCTGGTTTCCCACAACTGCCTTTGACGGCGAAAGACTTTGTGACAAGTCCTCTATAACTGGCACACTTCCTGATACGAAGGGCTCAGAAACAGATTGCCGTTCACCTTCGAGAGGTGAAGAGTCCTTTGAAGGATCTGGGAATGTTCCTCCCAGGGGGGTAGACAAGGATGTAGAATGTGGCAATTCATCCAAGTTTCCCCCAGAAGCCTGTGAAGGCAATTGACCCTGAAAAGGATCAGAAACAACAGTGTCTATCCCTGACATGGACGACAAAGTGTTCGCAACCGTCAATTCTTCAACTGTGTGTGCAACTTCACTGTGCATTGGAATAGTATTTGGCTGAGGTGGTGAAGAAATAGACAGTTCTGCAGTTGTCTCAGGTTCTATTCTCCTTTCCTGACTAGGAGACAGAGCTGCAGATTCAGAAACAAACTCCTTGTGTGGTGCACTTAAGGCACTTTCTCCCTCTCTCTCAGAAATAATAAGTGGTTGGCTGAGGGGTTGAGTAGTTTCTGCTTCAGGTGTTTGTGAAGTGGTGCCTTGGTTATGAATTTGGGGGATTTCAAATTCATTGGCACTTGTGAGAGGTGGTGAAAGCTGATTGGAATCCAAAAGATTCTGAACCCAATCAGGTGCATCAAATGACAAGTTGTCAGAGTCAGAAGGAATACCTGACTGTAGCAGTGGATTGTAGGTGTTAGAGAAAAGTTCATCAACATCCACCATTACATCAGCTGCAGTGGATTGAATAGGAGTATTCACTTCATCTTCTGAATCAGTGGAGTTGTCTTGCAGTGAATCCTCTCCTTCAGATTGAGCATTGTCATCTGAGGATGTCTGTGCATCTTCCACTATCACCTCTTCTTGAATTTGAGAAGTTTGAGTCTCAGGAATGTCAGCTTGATGAGATGACTCAGGAACTTCTGCATTTTGTGTTTCAGGGACCTCCTCTTCCTGAACCACTGGATCAGCAACATTTTGAATGTGGGGTGGAGGCACATGTGGATTGTTCAGGAATTCTTGCATTGCCTCCGGAAGAACCACAGCTTCATTGTTGGTGTAAGTTTGATGATTTTCCAGCATAGAGATGACCCTGGTAGTCATGAAAGAGCATATGACATTGTCTATATTAGGATAGACAGCCCTTTCAGCAGGAGTCAGCAACTGGTTGAGCACAATCTGGAAAAACCTAGGATAGAGTAGTATGTTTCTGTTTTTCCTTAGGGAGTCCTGAAAAGCTCCCATGATCATGTGTCCTAGATTTATTCTTGAATTCTGAGCTATTGCAATTCCAATCTCCTGGTTGAAGGTTGTGATGCCATGGAACCCTCCAGTCTTTGGTGCAAATACATGAGAAATGGAATTAAAGAAGAAATTCCATTCTCGAGGTAAATGCTTGACGTACATTTTGCTTGGAAGGTCACCATTCTCCCTTTGGCAGTGAATAGCAAAGAAAAAATTAGTCCTTTCAGCTCTATCAGGAACAGCTTCAAAGTCTTCAGTTGGCAAGTGGAGTGCATTGTTCAGGGTGTGCTCAGTTATCATCAGTGTTCGTCCCTGAATAACACACTTGAGTCCAAATACCTGTCCTTCATTGACAACAGAAATAGAAGACAGAAAATCTCGAAGTAGAGATTTGTTAAGATAAACTGATTCTGTCATAGCAAATCTAGCAAATGAAAATTCTGACATGTAACGAACCCAGCGTCGATAATTCGCTTGCATAATTAAATTATTATTTTCAACAATAGTGAAATTTGTTTTCGGAATATCAAAATTTGCAGCCATTTTTAATTAAAATTAAAAATGATTATAAATTTCGTTTCACGAATAAACACGAACAAATAATCACTTTATGTTACGAAAATAATTAATTAATAACGCTCCGAAAAACCCTAATTCCAAGAATTTCAGATTTTGATGAAATTACAGTATGTTGTTCTCCTTGAAATTCTAAGAATAATGGTATCGGTTTCGAAAATTATCGATGCAAAAATCACGTACAAAACGGTCCAAGAAGTCTAAAGGTTTCGAAAAACCCTTTCGAAAAACTGCTACGGATCGTGTTGAAACAGGTATGTATGAAAAGCTCTTGACACGGGGAATCCAAAACTGGTCTCAAAATCGAAAATGGGTAAGGATTTGAGGGTGTATAGTTCGATTAAAGATTCAAAAACTCGGAGGTTTTTGAATAAACGAGAGGGCTTCGGCTGTGTATATATGCGTGTATGTATTAGAAAGATGAGTGAAAGAAAAGCACAAGGCGCTATATACACAGAGTGTGAGACATAGGCGCAAGTTATGAAATTACATAACTAGCCCCTATGCTGTACACAGCATATACACTCCAGGCGCAAGGAGTGAATTGACGATGTTGCCCTCTATACATGTGACTGTATAGAGGCGCAACTTCCAGCACTTGGAGAAATAACCAAGTTAACAACTAGAGTATACATACAGTACATATCAGGGGCGCAACATTTGACTTTAGTCAAATGTTGCGCTCTGTTGCACTCTGTTGCACTCGAGAGCCTCTTGTGTACTTAGAAAAAACTAAGTCACAACAGCCAAGTCACACGTACTGATCCTGGGCGCAAGTTTTGACTTAGTCAAACCTTGCGCTTGGGTTCAGTACATACAATCCACTCAAGTGTTTATTGAATTATTTTGTTCGAAACAAAATAATTTGATAAATTCCTTGAATGAATCACAATTAATCTAAATAAAGTTGAACTGAATTAAAAATTAGTCAACCAATATCCAGATTATTATGCTGCATTTATTTTAATTAAGATTTAATTAATGGTCAACATAATATAATTTGAATTGCTTCAAATCCATTAATCAAATATAATTAAAATATGAATTAAACAAACACTAATATTCATTAATTGAATATAAGCACTTAAATAATTCAAGAAAATTAATATGTAAAATACTGGATGCACTTTGTAAATTCACAAGTCCTGAAAATATGGACATTTTAAAACTTGTGAACTTACGAACAAATTGCAGTTATTTCTTGTCTAATTAATTAGACATATTTAACATCCCAAGTTCACCAACCAGTCTAGAGAAAGTGGATTCATCTAGTGGTTTAGTGAAGATGTCTGCAATTTGTTGATCAGTAGGTACGAAGTGTAACTCTACTGTTCCATTCATGACATGCTCGCGAAGGAAATGATACCTGATATCAATATGCTTTGTCCTGGAGTGTTGAACAGGATTGTTGGCAATGGCAATGGCACTCGTGTTATCACACAGAATCGGAATTTTATCCAACATGAGTCCATAATCTTGTAGTTGATTCCTCATCCACAAGATTTGAGCACAGCAACTTCCAGCAGCTATGTATTCAGCTTCCGCTGTAGACGTAGACACGGAGTGTTGCTTCTTGCTATACCATGACACCAACCTTCGTCCAAGAAACTGACAGCTTCCTGAAGTACTTTTCCTATCAATCTTACATCCTGCAAAGTCAGAATCTGTATAGCCAACCAGATTAAAACCTGTATCTTTAGGGTACCAAATCCCTAGATTGGGGGTTCCCTTAAGATACCTAAAAATACGCTTAACAGCTATAAGATGTGACTCTTTAGGATCAGCCTGGAATCTAGCACATAAACAAGTTGCGAACATGATATCTGGTCTACTAGCAGTTAAGTATAAGAGAGAGCCAATCATACCTCGATACTTCGTGATGTCAACTGACTTACCAGATTTGTCCTGATCAAGTTTGACAGCAGTTGGCATAGGGGTTTTGGCAGTAGATGCTTCTTCCATTCCATATTTCTTCAGAAGATCCTTGATGTATTTAGATTGGCAGATAAAAATACCGTCAGGCTTCTGAATGACTTGAAGTCCTAGGAAGAAGGACAATTCTCCCATCATGCTCATCTCATACTTGCTCTGCATTAACTTAGCAAATCTCTCGCACAAAAGATCATTAGTAGAACCAAATATAATGTCATCGACATATACTTGTACAAGAATTATATCATCCTTATGCTTTTTATGGAAAAGAGTTTTATCGATGATACCTCTGGTGAAACCATTTTCAAGTAAGAACTTGGAAAGAGTGTCATACCAGGTTCGAGGGGCTTGCTTCAGGCCATAGAGTGCTTTGAAGAGAAAGTATACGAAGTCTTCAAATTCTTTGTCTTCAAACCCAGGGGGTTGTTCAACATAGACTTCCTCTTCCAGATCACCATTCAGGAATGCACTTTTCACATCCATCTGATATACTTTAAAGTTGGAGTGTGCAGCAAATGCTAAGAACATCCTGATTGCTTCAAGCCTAGCAACTGGAGCGTAGGTTTCATCATAATCAATTCCTTCTTCTTGTGAATAACCCTTTGCAACCAGTCTTGCCTTGTTCCTCGTAACAATACCATCTTCATCCAGTTTGTTTCTAAAAACCCATCTGGTGCCAACTATAGATTTTCCTTTAGGTCTTGGCACCAGCTTCCAAACTTTCTGCCTTTCGAATTGATTGAGTTCTTCCTGCATTGCAGATACCCAATCTGGATCACTTAGAGCCTCTTCAACTTTCTTTGGTTCTGTCTGAGACAAGAATCCAGCAAAGTTGCATTCATTCTGAGTTGCTCTTCTAGTCTGCACTCCTGTGTCTGGATCACCAATGATTTGTTCAACAGGATGGTCTCTACTCCATACCCTTTGTCTTGGCAGATTCAATCTTGATGATTCACCAAAATCATAGTTGTGTTGAGTGTGATGACTAGTAGATCCACTTTGACTTACTCCCCCTGAGCTGATGTAGATTCTATTTGATGATCCTCCACTTTGACCACTGTGACCATGATGATCATTTGTATTGTTGCCAATACTTCCTCCAGATGGTTCAGGATCAGCATTCTCTTCATTTGCATTAGGATCTCTTATATCAGCTTCAGGTTCATCTTCTCCTAAGTAGATGTCTTCTAAATTTTCAAACTCCAGAGAATCAGATTCATTTTCCTTTTGAAGACTTGGGAGTCTGGTATCATCAAATCTTACATTGATGCTTTCAATCAGCTTGTCGTCATTGATCAGATAAACCCTGTAGGCCTTAGACTCCAAAGAATAACCCAGAAATATGCCTTCTTCAGCTTTGGCATCAAACTTTCCCAAATGCTCTTCTTTTAACACAAAGCATTTTGCACCAAACACATGAAAGTAACTCAGTGATGGTTTTCTGTTGGCCATTACTTCATAAGGAGTCTTATCCAAATCTTTGTTAATCAGGGTACGATTTTGAGTGTAGCAAGCAGTGCTTACAGCTTCAGCCCAGAAATAGATTGGAAGTCTTGATTGACTAATCATAGTCCTTGCTGCTTCAATCAAGGTTCTGTTCTTCCTTTCTACGACACCATTTTGTTGAGGAGTCCTTGGAGCTGAATACTGACGAGAGATGCCCTTATCAGTACAGAAGTCATTAAGAACAGCATTACGAAATTCTGTTCCATTATCTGATCTGATTGCCCTTACTGGCAGATATGCTTCCTTTTCAATCTTCTTGATATGATCAATGATGACGAGTGCTGCTTCATCTTTTGAATGTAAGAATAATACCCAAGTGTATTTTGAGTAGTCATCGACGATCACAAGAGCATATCTTTTCCTTGATATAGAAGGAATGTTGACTGGTCCAAACAGATCCATATGAATCAGTTGAAGGGGTGAACCAATATCAGTCATGCCTTTGCTCCTGTGTGATGCTTTCTTTGACTTCCCTTTTTCACATGCATCACAGAGTCCTTCTTGACAGAATTCTTTCTGTGGCAGTCCTCTCACAAGTTCTCTTTTGACTAAAGAGTTCATAGTCTTAAAGTTCAAATGTGAGAGCTTCCGATGCCATAACCAACTATCATCAGCAGAGGCCTTGGTGTAGAAACACTTGACCTCCCCCTTACTTGCTGAGTCTATGTCGGCTATAAACAAACTTGATTTTCTTACACCACGAAGTGTAAGATCCTTGTTCTTCCGGTTCTGGATTAAGCAAACTTCCTTCTGAAAGATTACGTCGTATCCTTTGTCACAGAACTGACTGATACTCAGTAAGTTGTGCTTGAGTCCTTCCACCAGAGAGATATCTTCAATGATGACATTTCCAACTTTCAGCTTACCATATCCCGTTGTAAAACCTTTGCTGTCATCTCCAAAGATTACAATTGGGCCGGTTCTCATCACCACATCTGTGAGCAGGGACTTTTCTCCAGTCATGTGTCTTGAACAACCACTATCAAGAACCCACACAACTTTACTTTTTCTTCCTGTACCCTGCATTCACAAATGGATTAAACTTTCTTTGGTACCCAGACATTCTTGGGTCCAGGTGATTTAGTAGAAACAGGATTATCAACAGAAACTGGTTTAACATGTGCTTGTTCAGGGGTGACTGGACTCTTCTCCTTTTTAGTCTTAGCAGAAGTGCTTTTAGACTTGGAGTTGGGAGTTTCCTTCTTCTTAGAAGGACTAGCAGTCTTTGCCACAGGGGCAACAGAAGGTGCAGGCATATTCATTTTCATGGCAGATGGTGCAGAAAAAGATGCATTCAACATGGTAAAGCATGCAGACATCATATTCATAGCACATTGCATGCAACCTACTCTACCACATGGCAAATGAACAGCATTCATGTTAACAGTATTAGGCATGCTAGAAACAGAATTATCTACTTTAATCACTTTACATGCATGAGTAAGATGATTAGTAGAATTGCAATTATTACAAACCTTTCTAGCATTAGAATTCCTAGAGTTGGTGTTCTTAGGATCTATTTTGCCATTCCTGTTGTTCTTCTTTTTGTTGGAACTAGTACTTCCTAATCCAGTTTTATCTGAGTCATCTCTGACATGGGGATTAGAAGGTACATCTTGTGATTCCTGTTTTACTTGAGGCTTAACAACTTCCTCATTTTTCAACTCTTCCTTGATGACAAGGTCTTCTTCTATCAGAGGTTCTGTTTGAGCCATTCTAAAGATAGGGGTCTTGGTGTTCTTCAGAATTTTAGGTATATTTGTTCCTTCAGGAGCATTCTCAGTTCCTGCTGAAACAAATATGCCTTCATTCTCTTTTCTCTTCTTTCTTTTAGCTCTTTCCAAAGAACTATAGTCAAGGCCAATAGCAACCTTCTTATCAACCCTTTGACTATCCAAGATCTCTTTCTGTAGAAAGGCAGAATTCTGATAGGCCCTAAGCTTAGTTTCTAGGTCAGCAACCTGAGACCTAAGGGACTCCTCAATTTCTGTACTACACTTCTCCTTATTCTCTAGATAAGCAATTCTATCTTTAAGGTTAGTGTACATGAGTTTCTCTAAAGCCAATTCATCTACTTTTTCTTCAAGTTTAGCTATTTTTAGAGAGAGACTACTGTTATCTGATTCTGAAGCTAACAAACTAGTGTGCAAGTTATACATCTCTTGACCTAGTTCATTTATAGTCTTTTTATAATCAGCAGTAGTCATGTCATCAACAGAAATTTCAGGAGATACCTGAGATGGAGATTCCTCGACAGTGTCAGCCATTAATGCAAATGCATAATTGCTCTGGACAGGTTCATCATCAGAATCTGTGTCATCCCAGCTTTTTCCCTCAGCAATGTAAGCCCTTCCTTTGTGCTTGGCCACCATTGCTTCCAACTTAGCTTTCAGCTTCTCATTCTCTTTCTTCAGATCCTCATAAGAATTCTTCTTATCATATGAGTTGCTTCTGACAGGAGCTGCTTTGGGTTTCCTGCACTCTGTTGCAAAGTGCCCTAAGTCATTGCAGTTGTAGCATCTGACCTTGCTCTTGTCATACATGTTTGGTTTGAAACTGCCAGTAGTCTTTGACCCTGAGCCTGAGTATCCTCCTTTACCCTGAAACTTGTTCCCTGAAGTTTTCTTGTACCGGGGGTTCTTCCTGAACTTGATATGCTTGAACCTTGCAGCCATATAAGCCATTGACTTATCTTCCAGCTGCTCCAGCTCTTCTTGAGTGTAGAACTCATCCTCCGGTTCTTCAGAAACTTCATCAACTTCAGCTTCTACAATCTCAGTAATGGTAGAAGGATAGTCAGCTTTGATGGATGAACAATCACTCTGAGCAACAGTGTGATCATTGATACCATATTCAACTAATTGTTGATAACCAAAGTATGGTTGATCAGCAATCAGTGCAGTGGTCTTCTGTAAGGCCATACTCTTGGATTCTGTTGATCCACCACCATATATAATCTTCCTCTGTTCAAGTTCCATCTCAAACGTCTTCAGTTTTCCAAACAGCTTTTCCAAAGTCATAGTCCTGAAGTCGCTTCTTTCCCGGATGGTCTCTGTCTTTACAACTAGATGGGGTGGCATCACAAATGAGAACTTTCTGTTAATCTCTTTCTGTGGATAAGTCTTTCCATGCAGGGTGAGTTCATTCAGTAACAACATGAACCTCTCGTAGATTTGAGAAATGTTCTCTCCAGGTATTGCCTGAAATGCTTCATATCTGGCAATTAGCATATCGTATCTGTTTTCCCTGACTTCTTCAGATCCCTCCATCAATGCCTCAATAGTGTCCCACATCTGCTTTGAAGTTTTCAGACTTAGTATCAGATGTGTCATTGTCTTGGTCATTGATTCAACAATTATGAGTTGCAGATTATGATCCTGTGCAACATATTCCTTATCAGTGTCAGTGTATTCACTTTTCTCTTTGGGAACAGACTTCTGTGGAATACGAACACCATTTTCAACAGATTCAGGAATAATCTTCATAGGCACAAATGGACCATTTTCCAAAATCCCAATAAACATGGGATTAGCAACTCTGATGTACAGCAACATCTTCATCTTCCAGTTGTTGTAGTCATCTTTGTCAAATGGAGGTACTTTGATTCCTAACTTGTGCGTCGACATTGTTATCAGATAAAATTACGATTGTACGGACAGCTAGCTTTTCAGATTGGTTATGGATCTCAGATCTGTATATCGATCAGCCTGGCTCTGATACCAATTGTTAGGTCCAATCAGACGTAGAAGGGGGGGGTTGAATACGTCGTACCAATTTTCTTCGATTTAATTTAATTGCGGATAATCTTTGTTTCAGTCCATGTTAAATCAATCGTAAATAAATAACTCCAGCAAGTCGGGGAATATTCTTGTATTAGAAATAATCCTCGGGTGCTACAAATTCCAACACAAGTGTCGGCTGCAGAGACTACAATCACTCTATTACAAACTCTCGATAAATACGATCTTCTAATTGAACTCTCGAGAACGTGTATAGTGTGTGCACTTACAAAGTGTGTAGTTGTTTTCAAATGAAAACACAAAGCCCTATTTATAGACTTTCCAACAACTAACCATGGTTAACGAGTTCGTCCTGGACGACTTGAGTTCGTCCTGGACGAGTTCGTTTTATAAAAAATAAAACTAACTCCACAACTGCTTGAACTTGCGCTTGAAAAGGAAAGTCAAACTTGGCGCCTCACAGCATTGCCTTTCTTCTTTGTGACTTAGTCTGATTTGAGGAGCCTAGAGCTTTAACCATCTTCACTGTGTAGCGCCAACTTTGACTTTCGGGTCAAAGTTTGCGCCAAGGACTGTTAGAAGACAGTTTTGTACTTGGAAGAAATCAGACGAAATGAAAGTTGCGCCAAGGGGATTAAGTGTAGAGGCGCAACATTTGACCGGGTCAAATGTTGCGCTTCTTCAGTGTTATCCTTCCACTGTAGCATGACTTAGTCTCTCAAAGTGAAGAATTCTAGCGCAGGTTTTGACTTGGTCAAACCTTGCGCTAGAACAACCACTTCACTGTACCAGTACTTAGAAAATATTCTAAGTAACAACAGTTGACTTAAGTCAACAGTTGCGCTCCTCTTGTTCTATTATATATATATATTATTAATTGTTTATTTTAATTACTTGAATTAATTATATTCAGGTAATTCACAATTAATATATATATATATATAATAATGAGTTCTTTGGCAGTAAACTCTAAAGTAGCTCGATTGACTTGATCAATTAATCCGTTGATCGAATCCACTGAATAATTTCGTACGTCCTGACGTCCTGTGCACTGGTCTGGTTCACGAACGACTCGAACTGAAATAATTCTATGAATCCTTTGCTTGATGATATACTTGATCAGTCATTCCGGGTTAGATGTTGCTTCGATAAATTTGATTATAAATAATCAAATTAAATATACTGGAATCTTCTGGTCTTTGATACTTGATCTTCAGGCAATCTTAATAGCAGAAACACATAGAACTTTATTCTTCACTGAGGCTTGAACATATTAATGAACTTCTTCCAGTGGACTGATGCTCGTCTCAGATATCTTGATTGTCTTTGTCTGTTCGTATCGAATCTCCAACCTGTAGATTCCTGTATAATACTTACGTATTGTTTCCTGTCTTTTGTTGTGTTGAGTTATCGTAATTACAGTTACATTACATTATGCTTTACAGTGTTTCAGGTACTTAAGGGACGTGTATGCGAACACGTTCTCAGGCTCGTAAGGAAGCATTAATTAAGGAAGAAACGATAGAGATTGATACAATGGTTGATCAACCACCAGCTGTGAATATTCCTAAGGCTCTGAAGTCTTTCTCTGAGCCTAAAATCAATGACATTCAATCGAGCATTGTCAGGCCAGCAATTCAGGCCAACACTTTCGAGATCAAACCGAGCACTATTCAGATGGTACAGAACTCAGTGCAGTTTGGGGGTTCTCCGACTGAGGATCCTAATACTCATATTCGGGACTTCATTGAGATCTGCGACACTTTCAAGTTCAATGGTGTTACGGACGATGCCATCAGATTGAGGTTGTTCCCATTTTCTCTGAGGGATAAAGCTAAAGGATGGTTGCATTCTCTTCCTGCAGGATCTATTACGACATGGGAGGATCTGGCTCAGAAATTTCTTACTAAGTTCTTTCCTATGGCTAAAACCGCTGCAATCAGGAATGCTATCACTCAATTCTCTCAGTTGTCTGGTGAAACTTTATGTGAAGCTTGGGAACGCTACAAGGAGATGCTTCGGAAGTGCCCACATCATGGGATGCCTGATTGGATGGTTATTAATTGCTTTTATAATGGGTTGGGTCCTCAATCGAGGCCAATGCTCGATGCTGCATCAGGCGGAGCTCTATGGGCTAAGAGCTATGATGAGGCTTATGAGTTGATCGAGATGATGGCTGCGAATGAATATCAGAATCCTACTCAGCGTCTTCATCAGGGCAAAGCAGCAGGAATTCTAGATGTTGATGCTACTACAGCCATAGCTGCTCAGCTTAAGGCTCTTACTATGAAGGTGGATTCTTTGGCAAATCTAGGAAATCAGCAGCCACCTTCAGTTTGCGAGCTCTGTGCTGGAGCACATTCGTCGGATCAGTGTGCTATTTCGAGCGAATCCGCTCAGTTTGTGAGCAACTTTCAGAGGTCACAACAGCCAGCTCCGGCCACTTATCATCCTAATAATCGGAATCATCTGAATTTCAGCTGGAGCAATAATCAGAATTACATGCCACAAGAACAGCAACAGTTTCAGCAGCAAGGATCTAGACCTTTTAACCCTTCTGGTTTTCAACAACAGTTTGCACCGAGGCAGCAATTCCATCCACCCGGATTCCAGCAACAAAATCATGGGGTGGCTGGACAGTCTTCCAATGAAAGATCAGAATTGGAAGAATTAAGACTAATGGTAAAAAGCCAATCGGTGTCAATCAAAACTTTGGAGAATCAGATTGGGCAAATTGCTAATGCGTTGATTAATAGACCACAAGGAACTCTTCCTAGTGATACTGAGGCCAATCCGGGCAAGAAGGAAGTGAAGGAACAGGTACAGGCTGTCACCTTGAGGTCCGGAAAGGTTACGAAGGATAAAGAATCAGCAACAGAGCGAAACAAGGAAGAGAGTGATCAACAGGTTGAAACACCCGTGCTCTCATCTGAGTCTGATAGTGGAAAAACTGTTGTTGAGGCTGACAAGAATAAGGTCAACGAGGAAGCAAGCAAGGAAACAGCCGAAAAGTCTAGCCCGAAAACTGATACTGGGGTCAAGCAAGTATATCCACCTCCACCTTTTCCGAAGAGACTGCAAAAGCATAAGCTCGACAAACAATTCGCCAAATTTCTAGAGGTTTTCAAGAAATTACAAATCAACATACCTTTTGCGGAGGCTCTAGAACAAATGCCGAGTTATGCTAAATTCATGAAAGGTATTCTATCTCGGAAACTCAAACTTGAGGAATTGGAGACTGTGGCTTTGACCGAGGAGTGTAGTGCTGTGTTGCAGCAGAAATTGCCACCGAAGCTGAAAGATCCGGGAAGTTTCACAATCCCGTGTACTATTGGGCAATTATCTTTCGACAAGTGTTTGTGTGACCTGGGAGCTAGTATCAATTTGATGCCGTTATCTGTCTTCAAGAAACTTGGTCTGCCGGAGCCGAAACCTACAAACATGTACTTACAACTGGCTGATCGGTCCATCACATACCCGAGAGGTATAGTGGAAGATGTCTTGGTGAAGGTGGATAAGCTCATCTTCCCTGCTGATTTTGTCATTCTAGACTTTGAGGAGGATAAGAAGATTCCTATTATCTTGGGAAGGCCGTTCTTAGCTACAGGCCAAACTTTGATCGATGTGCAAAAAGGTGAGCTTACAATGAGAGTTCAAGATCAGAGTGTCACTTTTAAGGTGTTCAACGCAATGAAATTTCCAACCAACGAAGAAGAATGCTTTAAGGTGGAGCCACTAGAAGCTGTTGAAAAGTCTGAGATGGAGCAAAAGCCAAAGCCATGTACCTTAGAGAGCGTCCTAACAGGGGATTCTGCTTTCGAAGATGAAGGAGTAGAAAAGCTTAGAAATTTTCAGGAGCATCTTAAACCATCTATTGAAGAAGCTCCTATAATCGAACTCAAACTACCACCAGATCTCTTAAGTGATGTGCAGTTTAGAAGGTTGTCACGGCGCATAGATGACATGCATGACATTCACTGCCGTTTTGCAAAGGATTTGACTCAAGCTCTTGGGAGTGCTTTTCGAGCCATTGGTGTTGAGGTTGATTGGCTAGTGTTTGGAGATGGCATGGTCTATTCACCACCTGATCCTCCACCCGAGGAGGGTGATCCTCCTGACTTCTAGGTACATTCGATCCTTTTTATCACCTTCAATGAGGACATTGAATATTTTAAGTTTGGGGGTGGTAATCTAAGGACTAGTAGTAGTGTATGCTCATATAGATTGCATGATGCATATAGTTTAGAGTATTATCTATCTCATATAGTGCATGTTAGTAGTTTTTTTTATATATATGCTTGTGTTTAGTATGTGTAGTAGTTCATATATTCATATAGTTGCATTAGCATGAATCATGAAGTTGTTTTCCAAGTTGATGTCCTATGATGAGTTTATGTGCATAAGTTCTTGGCTAGTAATCTTGATCATATGTGATGCCTTGTAATTGGAAACGACTTGTGTGGAAATTGTAATTACACTTATGCTCTAGAGATAAGACTTAGACTAACTTATTTCTTGAGTCCTTGCGTTGAGTCGGGCGTAGAGTTTGGATTATTCCCTTTCTGAACTTAGAGTTTGTAAATCTTAAGTTTGGGGGACTTAAGGGATGAATATGCCTTTCTAAAGAAAAAAAAAGAATAAAAAAAGAATAAAAATTATCAAGTACTCCTTTGAGATCAATGGGTAGAATGCAATGACATGTGAAAGGAACGATCCATGTACTTGTGCTGGTATTAAGTGCAATTGTATTAGAATAAGCAATTTCTTGGTGACTTTTCACAACCCTTGATTACTGGAGAATTACTTGATTAAAAAAAAGAGAGAAAAAAAAGAAGCAAAGTCGAATGGCGGTCGTGACTCACTTACACTGAGAAGCGTCCCAACCTTAGACTTAGCAAGAAAAAAAAGAAAAAAAATAGTAAAAAAAATAGGAGGGGCATAGGAATTCTTTAGTGACCCTAAATTGTAGTTGGCTCTTTATGTGATGAAGTGTTTAAACCTTATTCTTATTAACGGCTCGTAGTGAGGACTCTGTTGAAGTTTGATAGTCTTATTTTTGTCTCGTGAGAGAGCATGTTACACACACGATGCACTTCACACTTGCGGTGGAAGAGAACTTGGCTAGTATATGAGATAGGCGAATGTCGAGGATGTTGCATATTCTGAGGATTACATGTTAACAAGGTTGACCATTCATGATTTGTGTAGTGTAGGCATCTAGTTGCATTCATGCATTGCATTAGTAGTGTTATGTGTCTATGCTTGAGGACAAGCATCGATTTAAGTTTGGGGGTGTGATAAGTGGATTTTACATCCACTTGGAAGCCTTCATTTATGCTTAAATTGATGGATCGTTCTCAAGTATGTGGTATTTTTTATGTGTTTTTGTGTTGATGTGTGTAGAGAACCTAGATAGAGGGAGGATGGACTTTTCCAGGCTTATACGGTGAATTGGAAGTCGAGAAATGAAGCGAAAAGAAAGAAAATCACCAGCGCCCTAAAGCGGCTGAGCTGCGCCCTGGGGGCGTCCTGCAGCGCGCCTGCGCCCTGAAGCGCCCTGGTAGCGCCCGGGGTCTGCCCTTGTGGCGCGCCTGCGCCCTGGAGCGCGCGCCTGCGCCCTGGGGGCAGCCTTGTGGTGCGCCTGCGCCCTGGAGCGCGCGCCTGCGCCCTGGGGGCAGCCTTGGAGCGCGCCCGAGCTCTCCCGAAGGTGGAAAATTCAGTTTTTGAAGCCCGTTTGGATTAGCTGCTGACCCGATCAACTTAGGGCACTTAAATACAAAATATACAAGGAAGAAAAAGCGGGAAGCAATAACCTAGCAACATTCGAAGGAGCACGTGACGGCTACGGAGAAGATCAAGATCGAATTTCATAGCTTTTCACTTTTGTAATTCTTCGAAGTAGGCGTAACTTGGATGCTCGTTTCGGATTTGTTTCTTAACTCTTATTCTCATACTTTGATTTTGTTTTTCTTATTCCGTACCATGTTTACATTCGAACCCATGATGATGAGAAGTTCGATTATGAACTAATCATTGTCATGGGATTTTAGCGGATTTATCGATGAATTTCAGTAGTTAATTTGCCTTGTTCATATGTGATGGTTTGATTTCCTCGTATTGGTTGTGCTTATTCGTCTTGGATGCGTAGCTAACATCTAAGATTGCTTGTTAATCTTTATTGAAGCGACAGTGAATATATTGATTTAGAACTTGCCATGCGAGCATAGGTTTCGTGTTCGATAACATGACTTGTGATGTGATTTTACCCATCTTGCGTCGCCCTATGTAATCTTGATAGATAACTTGCTCTTCAACCGTTATGTTTTCAAATTCTATAGACATATAGGGTCTAAGCATAATTGGTGTCTGTTTACCTTCTATCTTAACTGTGGATGTGTAGCAGTATGGTGCACGTATAACGACAGTTAGCGTGTATCAGTCTCGTGTTATCTGATTAGTTATCAACCATTACAATCGAATAAGGTAGAACTCTGATTGAAGTTGTTAATGAAGCTAGAATCCCATGTTTTATTCTCATTAGTAAATCGTTATTCTCTTAGTTTATAATTCTTAGTTTCATAATTCAATTAGGATTAGTTAAGTAGAAAACCAAAACCCAATTTGATACTTGTCCAAGCATTGAATAATAATCATACATTGGTGCATAAGTGCATATTTCTGAATACACCAGTCTCTGTGGGTACGAACTTGAATAATATTCTATATTACTTGTGACCACGTACACTTGCGTGATTTTGTGTGAACAAAATGAAAGAGAGTAATGAGAAGAAAGATGAGATCCCGACATCACTGAAACCAATCAAAGTGAAAGGCAATGTTAGGTTGCCTAAAGCTGGTTTAGGTGTCAATTCTGAGAGAACAAAATTCAACAAGCCTAATAGTTTCGTAAACAGTAAGAACAGAGA
Organism: Daucus carota subsp. sativus; assembly: GCF_001625215.2. NCBI lineage: Eukaryota > Viridiplantae > Streptophyta > Magnoliopsida > Apiales > Apiaceae > Daucus > Daucus carota. The sequence continues at coordinate 16,142,758 of NC_030384.2, forward strand.
TAACAGATGTCATTCTACTGAGAACTTTAAAACTGTTAACAAAGTTAGAGTAGAATCTGTTGACGTTCCTACTGTGATGACTGATATTCCTATTGCTCCTACATTTGATTCATGTCATAAATTTTGTGGTGTTAATAACTGTATGCTCTGTGCTTTCAATACTATGTCTGCTTATTTTAAAAATTTGCATGCTAAAAATGAAAACACGACGCCAAGACAACACACAAACCACAAGCATGCTAGATCAAAGACTGCTAGCCCTCCTCGAGTTAGGAAGGAAACTTATGTTCCAAAGCCTAAAACCAAGGTTTATAAGGCTTTTGTTAAGGAAGTAAGTTCAGTCAAGAGTGAGCCAAATATCAGCCCAAGAGGCTCTGTTGTATTACCTGATAGAAATCAGTTCTTTAAGACTGCCGGACCCAATCAAGTGTGGGTCCCAAAGACTGTCTAATCAAGTTGTCTTTTGCAGGGTGCCAGTGGAGTTGTTCGTGTTACCTGGGTGCTTGACAGTGGAGCGTCAATGCACATGACTGGCAATAAATCCCTGCTGGAGGACATAAGAGAAGGAGCTGGCCCTACAGTCAGTTTTGCTGATAATAGCAAAGGTCGTACTGTGGGATATGGCAAGTACAAAATTGGAAGGATCATCATAGAAGATATTGCTATAGTTGAAGGACTTCAACATAATCTCCTGAGTGTCAGTCAGTTTTGTGACAAAGGATATTATGTTCATTTTGAAAAGGAGATATGTATCATCAAACATATCAAGAATAAGCGTCCTTCACTATGTGGCATAAGGAAGGGCAATATATTCGTAGCTGATTTATCTTCAGGACCAGGAAACGAAGTTCACTGTTTCTATGCTAAAGCATCTGCTGAAGATAGTTGGTTATGGCATAAGAAGCTCTCACATCTCAACTTCAAAACCATGAACTCTCTAGTCAAGAGAGATCTAGTGAGAGGTTTGCCTTCCCTGGAATTCTCAACTGATGATCTTTGTGAAGCTTGTCAGAAAGGAAAAGCGAAGAGAGCATCTCACAAAGGCAAAACCATCAATACCATTACAGATCCACTTCATTTGTTGCATATGGATCTGTTTGGCCCTGTGAATGTTGCATCCATTGATGGAGGAAGATATGCCTTGGTTATTGTGGATGACTTCTCAAAATTTACTTGGGTTTACTTCCTGGCTTCTAAGGATGAAACCCCGTTGACAGTGATTGATCATATAAAGTTAGTTGAATTGGATAAAGGTGTGCCAGTCAAAGCTGTAAGGTCAGACAATGGCACAGAGTTCAAGAATCAAACTCTAATTAACTTTTACTCTGAAAAGGGAATTAGAAGGCAGTATTCAGCACCAAGGACTCCTCAGCAGAATGGAGTCGTAGAAAGAAAGAATCGTACACTGATCGAAGCTGCAAGGACTATGATTGCTGAAGCAAAGCTTCCTCTGTACTTTTGGGCTGAAGCTGTGTCTACTGCCTGCTATACCCAGAATAGAACTTTGATCAACAAGGATCATATGAAAACTCCATTTCATCTGTATAACAACAAGAAGCCTTATGTCAAACATCTTCATGTCTTTGGTGCCAAGTGTTATGTTCTCAAGGATGGTGAAGAGAACTTGAACAAGTTTGAGCCAAAGGCATCTGAAGCAATTTTTGTTGGTTATACAAACAATGCTTATAGAGTTTTTGTAATTGATACTCTGTCAGTGAAAGTTAGTGTCAATGTAACATTTGATGACACTAAACTACCAAGTTTGCAATCTGCTGATCCATCTGAATCTCTGAGGTTTGACAACTATCCAGATTCTGATTCAGATGATGATGTGCCACCTGAGGTTGCAACAGGTGATGACAACAATGATAATGATCCAGGCAATGGTGGAGGAAATGGCAATAATGCTGGAGATTCCACTAATGCTAGTGGTGGATCATCAAGTCAACCTGGCAACAGCTCAGGGGGAGCTGGTGGATCAACTAGTCATACATATCAGCCTAATGATGATACTGCTGAATCATCAAGGACACAACTTCCAAGGGAAAGGATTTGGAGCAGAGATCATCCCTTTGATCTGATTATTGGTGATCCTGATGTTGGTGTAAGGACTAGAAGTGCTACGACAAATGAATGTTTATTTTCTGGATTTCTATCTCAACTAGAACCAAAGAAAATAGAAGAAGCACTTGCTGATCCTGATTGGGTTCTTGCCATGCAAGAAGAACTCAATCAATTTGAGAGACAAGAAGTCTGGGCCCTGGTTCCAAGACCAAAAGGAAAATCTACTATTGGAGCTAGATGGGTCTTCCGTAACAAGTTAGATGGTGATGGCATTGTTGTGAGAAACAAAGCCAGACTGGTTGCAAAAGGTTATTCTCAGGAAGAAGGAATTGATTATGATGAAACCTATGCTCCAGTTGCTCGTCTTGAAGCCATCAGAATATTTCTTGCATTTGCTGCACACTCCAACTTCCGAGTTTATCAGATGGATGTGAAAAGTGCATTTCTGAATGGAAAGCTGGAAGAAGAAGTATATCTGGAACAGCCCCCTGGCTTTGAAAATCCAGAATTTGCTGATTTTGTGTACTTCTTATTCAAAGCTGTCTATGGGCTTAAGCAATCACCAAGGACATGGTATGACACCCTCTCTGAATTTTTAATTGAAAATAAATTTACTAGAGGTGTCATAGACAAAACTCTCTTTTACAAATTGCATGATAATGATATGATATTTGTTCAAATATATGTTGATGATATTATATTTGGTTCTACTAACGATAACTTGTGCAAGAGATTTGCTAAGTTAATGCAGAGTAATTATGAGATGAGTATGATGGGTGAACTATCCTACTTCCTTGGTCTTCAAGTAAGCCAAAAGGAAGATGGTATATTCATTTGCCAGTCAAAGTATGTCAGAGATCTTCTAAGGAAGTACAATCTAGAAGACTCTTCTCCGGCAAAGACACCCATGGCCACTGCCACAAAGCTTGACCAGGATAAATCTGGTAAGAAAGTTGATATTACAAGCTATCGAGGTATGATTGGCTCATTACTTTATCTTACTGCAAGTAGACCAGATATCATGTTTGCAACATGTTTATGTGCTAGGTTTCAAGCTGATCCTAAGGAATCACATCTTATAGCCGTCAAAAGAATCTTTAGATATCTTAAGGGTACACCTGGTTTAGGTATTTGGTACCCTAAGAATACTGGTTTTGACTTAACTGGCTATACAGATTCTGATTATGCAGGTTGCAGGATTGATAGAAAGAGTACGTCTGGAAGCTGTCAATTTCTAGGACGTCGGTTGGTTTCCTGGTACAGCAAGAAGCAACACTCTGTGTCCACTTCTACTGCTGAAGCTGAGTACATTGCGGCTGGCAGTTGCTGTGCTCAGATTCTCTGGATCAGAAATCAATTAAATGATTATGGTATTTCTGTCGACAAAATTCCTATATTTTGTGACAACACCAGTGCCATAGCCATTTCAAACAATCCAGTGCAACACTCCAGGACCAAGCACATAGATATCAGGTATCATTTCATTCGAGAACATGTCATGAATGGTACTGTGGTGTTACATTTCGTACCCACAGCTGATCAGATTGCAGACATCTTCACTAAACCACTTGATGAATCCACTTTCTCTAAGTTGGTTTGTGAGCTAGGGATGTTAAATATGCCATGATTCTCTTTGTATATTTTATATATTTGTTTTATATATATTATTATATATTTTTGTGAATTTTCTGTGTAATTATATGTATTTTATTAGATTTTATATAATTGTTTGTACATTATCTGATACTTTTCTGAGTAATTATGCATGTTCATATATGTTATTGTTAATTTTCTAAGTGCTGCATACTCCCCTGTATTATTGTTCAAGCATTTAGATAATTATTTATGTCTATTTTGTATTTTTCAAAATTAATTAAACATGAATATTAGTTTTTAAGTTAATTCATTTTAATGAATTAAAGTTAAATTCATAAATATTTATATTTAATTAAAGTTGAATTTTACAAATTATATGTGTAATATATTATATATATTATTTGTATTAGATTTTTGATTTTATGTGTAAAAGGTTTTATTTCAAAAGAAAATCAAAAATCATAATATTTGTATATATATTTCTGTTTTTATTTTTAATTAACTCGGCATGACAATCTAAAAGATTGTCATACCGAGTCTGTTTAGTCGGTTTCAGGTATTTCGGTATGACATGTTGTGGTTTGTCATACAAGCTTCTGTGAAACTCGGCATGACAATTTCTATTATTGTCATACCGAGTTATACACCTACCTCGTTCAAAACCTCGGTATGACAATTCGTTAAATTGTCATACCGAAGTGTAACCCGTATGACATAACACTCCTTTGTCATACTGACGCTTTAACAAACCCGTATGACATATTTAAACATTGTCATACTGGTTACTTCATCTTCCCCATTCATCACACACACATACACGCACCGTTTCCAACTCGGTTTTCAAGTTTCTTCCATAAAAACTTGCTGGTTACTCTTTTTCAAGCACGATTTTGCTTGCTGGTTACTATTTAATCACGATTTAAGCTGTTACTCTGCCCGATTTTGCTTTGTTTTAACCGAGTCGACCGGGTCAGGACGAGTTTGACCGAGTTTAAGCGTTTTGTTGCCGGTTCTGTGATTATTTGGCTGTGGAGTACCAGTACAGATCGATTTGCACTTGTTTGAATTCAACTGCTTTTGAAACCCTAACCTTGAGTTCGAATTTTGGGGTTTTTAGTAAAGTTAAGGGCTCGTTTGGCTAATTGGAAGTTAGTTGGGACTTAGTTGGATTTAGTGGAACTTAATTGGACCATTTTCAATTTAATTAATTTTTAATTCGAGTTTAACCTTTTAATTCGAATTATTAATTAATTGTTTAATTGTTAATTAATTATTAATTGAAATTTGCGAGATATTTGAGAATTAACTTTTTATTTGAAAAATTCTCGCTTAATTCAATTCTTAATTATAAAAATGGCTGGCCAATTTGTGATCGGGGAGACAAACTACAATGGGTACTTAGACCCTGATATCAGTTTAGTGAGATTCCGACCGTGGGTGAGATTCCTGAATAGTCAAAGTTTAGTCAGCACGGCGATCACCGCTCATGCTGATTTACAGATTCGACCACTCCAAGACTTTTACTCCTCTGCCATCAACACTACATTGCTGGAAAGCTTCAGAGTCTCGGGAAATATTGGTGGTGGACGAAGTATCACTATATCTGTGGATGATGTAAATAGGATTCTTGGATTTCCACGCGACAACTTTGCTGAGATTCCTACAGATGCTGAGATTGTCCAATTCTTTCAGACCATTCACTATCAAGGAGAGATTCATCTACCGAGAATGCTGAAAGGGAATCTTAAACCAGAGTGGGACTTGTTCTTCGACACGCTGGCAAAAGTCTTTTCACCTACCACTCGAAGCAACTACAACATCATATCTTCCCTTCTTCAGATCATTGGGTTCTGTATTGTTCACAATCGACGAATCAACTTTGGCAAGTTGCTTCTTCAGTCGATTTTAAAGAAGTTGGGACCACTCAGCAGCCGATCAGTTGCACAGAATGCCAAAGTGATATGCTTTTTCCCTCGGTTCTTGATGCTCTTTCTAAATGACAAGATGACAGACGCGGAGAAGAATTCATACTTCAATTCTCCAATTGCACCAACTCCGCGTGCCTGTACAAAACTGATGAAGTCTCTGACCAACAAGAGAAAACATGAAAATGTTCCCCTTGTCATAACTCCATACCTGTTGGAACAGTTCAATGCTCAACAACAACTGCATCAGTTTCAAGTGGCTCAGGAACATCAACAGCAACAACCTCAACCACAACCAGAACACCAACAACCTGAACCCCACCAATCACCTCATCAATCTCCACATCAGTCACCACACCAATCACCACATCATTCCCCTCTGCATCAAACTCACACAGTTGAAGACGAACGTCAGGAATACAACTTCTTCGAAACCCAACCGTCTTCATCTGAACCACTACCACAACAACAACACACCCACTTTTACCCTCAAACACAATCAACCTCACAACCACTACCTGCTGACTCTACCTCAAATCCAGAGTTGCAGTCCTTTCGTCAGGACCTACAGGTAGCTCAGGTACATTCTAACTTATCATCTAATTTTAATGTTGATACGTCAGATTATGGTTGTGATTTTGTTTGTGACCTTGATTTTGTTTTCCAGCCTACCAGCAATGAACCTGACAACACACAGGTTCATAACCTAGCTGAAGATTCTCTTCAACAAATATTCGTTTCTCCAAACACATCAACCAACACTTCAATGCAACCTGTTCGTAAAGTTGCGAGGAAACGGAGTTCGAGTAGTTTATTGAATCAACCCGCAGCTCTGTCTTCCATAAAGAAGCCAAGGTTGGAAGCCCTGGAGACATCTGCAGCCTCATCCTTGCCTTCCCAAAAAGGCTTGGACTTGGAACAGACAATGAAACAGTCTCTGGACTCATTCTCTCAACAGAATGATGCCATTGAAGTTGACCGTCCTTCCACGGTACCCTGTACAGAGTCAAGCACTGCGCTAGCACTCACGCTAGTGCAAGACCAAACAGATACACAGGTTACTATGTTTACTGATTGCACAGATTTTCAAAATCCAATAAATATGTATGAAAACTTTACTGATCGCACTTTCTTTGATGATCAGGAGGAACTTGGCAGCTTGCAAGTAAATCTGCCCTCGCAGGCATTCGGAGGACAATTTGTTCCTCCACTACCTTTGAACCCATCTCAGGGGACATTGGTAGTTTACACAGGTACAGCTGGAAGAGTAAATACTATGAGTGAAGAAAGGCAAACACCGAGCGATACACATGCACGTGAGGCTAGTGAAACAGCTTTGAGTGTACGTGAGGTGAGTGCACACACTAACCCGGCTCTGTTTGAGGAACAAATGTCTAAGCTTAGAACTGAATTAGCCCGAATGATTGCTGAAAATGAGAGGCTAAAGGGTGCACAGTTGGTGACCCTAGAGAAGAAAGCTGATGAAAGGCCATCCAGTTCTTCCAGGGATGAGCTTAAAGGAGAAATTCATGAGTTGACTGTCGAGATGAGATCTAATCATGCACTGTATATGTCAAAGTTTGATGATATCGACAGGAAACTGGATCAACTCCTCAGGAACTCAAAGTCAGATGCTGATACCTCCAGAGAGGATCCCTCAACTAAGGGGGAGAATAGAAGAGATAGAGGAGGAGATGGAGACAAAGGTCACAGGGGCAATAGTTCGAATCAAAGTAACAAAGGGAATACTTCTGAATCTGCTCCTGACAATTCTGGAAAGTCTAAAGGCAAAGAGCCGGCACATCAATCTGAGAATGTCTTTAATTCTGATAACTATGATGATTTTCCACAAGACATGGATGATGATGACGTCTTCGATGCTACCTACCGTCAAGCAGAGGAAGAAGGCAAATTTGAGGAGAGCTATCTGTTTCAGGATGAAGAACCTGTTGACCCTGAACATGAAGAGAATGTCCGGAAGTTTAAAGCTGAGAATGAAGCTAGGAAGCGTAAGCTTCGTGATTACCAGAAACTTCTAGAGGACAAGTTGATAACTGAAGAGCAAATCAAGATAGAGAAGCAGAAAATCTATGATGCTGCGTGCAAACAGAAAAATCTTGATATAAGGAGGAAAGAAGGAAAAAGCTGGGACATTGCAAGAAGAATCTTTAATGGACCTCAAAGGGAGCCTTTCGACGACAACAAGTTCTTATCTCTGATCTATGATCTTAGAGAGGTAAACCCTGACGAGGATGTCTTTATGCATGCCTTTGCTTTGGAATTGAATTATGTGACAGTGGGGGTCAACAACTTGCTAGAGCAATGGGAGCTAATTGTCTATACACAGAGGAATGGTTCTTACAGACTATCTGTCGAATCTCTGAAATCATTCTCTGTATCTGAGCTCTGGGTACTTCGAAACAAGGTTAGGCGAAGCTCCAACCTGAATGAACTTCTTCGTGACAAACTGCTGGAACAAGCTGTATTCAACAGTCCTCAGGTTGTCAGGAATCCTTACTGTGTTAAGTTCGTTCACAAGGAGATCTTCTGCACTGTCTATCTCAACGAAGATGCCTTGTCAAAGTATCCAGCTAAACAACTTGCTCTTGCCTCCACTCTTTTAAGAACCAAGGGCTTTGCTTCTAAAGCTAAGTCTGATGCTGATGATGTGATTCTTGCTTATTGCACTCGAAAGAATGTTGCTCAGTACTTTCGAAAGATGAAACATGTTACAAAATCTCAGCCATCAGACTTCCGCGAAGACCCTGTGGATTTGGAAGTGCTACATCAACTGGCTCTAGCAAAGGAACGAAAGAAGCGTGGTGAATCCACTACATCTGAAGTGCCAACCAGAGAAGAACCGTCAACTCCTATTCTTCATACTTCTGATATCGAAGAAGGAGAAGTTGATCTTTAGATTCATTAGGGATTTGTAATATATGTTCAATAAGAACATCCTTTTGTAATCTAATGTAATCTTTTGAATTCTGGTGAATGTTTAATGAAATACCAGAAACTTTTTGCTATTTACAATTCATGTTTAATCCTTTGTCTTATCAGTTAGTTGAGTTATCCTCTCGATAATTTGCATGTTATGTTAACAAACAAATAGGGGGAGATTGAAAGGCATATGTTAAGCCTATTTGTATTTCAGAGTATCAACTCAACTCTGATAAGAAAGAAAGTAAATTAGCAAGCACTATTGAAGGAATCCGTACGAAGAACGTCAAGTGATTTGTTAAAATCATATGTCTGAAGAATTTCAGGATGCTGCTGCACACCACTGGAAGAAGTTCATTAATATGTTCAAGCCTCAGTGTACAAATAATATTTTGTAGCACGTCCAGAAGTCCAGAAGGTATAAAGTTTTAATAATTTATTTATTCAGAGGATTCCAAACTATTTCTACTTATGAAGAAGAACTACGAAGACAATGACTCGACGAACAAGCCACTTCTCAAATGTTTAATTGATAAGGAGTATTTGATTCAGCTAGATACAGATGAACCAGACAGTACATTTGTGTGTCAGCTACTCAGATTAAATATTCAGCATCAACTATAGGTGGTCGTTCATTCAAGACAAGAATCAGATCTTTTAAAGGATGTCAGAAGACCTGCTGCTGAAGGCTGTGCTCAATATAATTATTCTTTTAATTTATTCACATCTCAAATTAATTATATAAGTTATGTAATTTATTTATTAAATTGATTCACACTTGAATTAATTTAATTTATGAATTTATATGATTAATATAATTAAGTGAATAATTATTGAATTAATTATATTAAAGAAAATCTATTTAAAACTGATTTTGGGCACGGTATGACAATCATATAGATTGTCATACCGCACCTGGTTTGTCATACCGTGTCTGTGGCATGACATAAGTTCAATTGTCATACCGAATTGTGTAGCATGACAATGTTACACTTTGTCATACCGAATTTAAATTGGCATGACATTACCATGCATTGTCATACCGAATTCAATCAGTATGACATTGCTATGAATTGTCATACCGAATTCATGCTGTATGACATTACTAAACATTGTCATACCACTCCATGACTTAACCTCCAAGTCATATGTCATGCTATGGATTGTCATACCGAAAATTGCAGCATGACAATGTCCTGATATGTCATACCGATTTCTATTTCAGCATGACATGAGCTCACATTGTCATACTGATTTCATTTGTAGCATGACATTAGCTCACATTGTCATACTGATCTTTGTAGCATGGTCATACCAACTTTGTCATACAAGTTCAAGGTGTTGCCTATAAATATGGCTTCAACCTCTTCATTTGTTCTTGTTCATTGCCTTGTAAACTTTCAAGTTGTTTGTAACTTGCTATTCGTTAAATCCACAGTTTCCTGTGCTTTGATCATTCGGTTGTTTTAATCACTAAACTAGAATACATCCTGTCGAATTTATTCTAAGAACTTTAGTGGACATTAAAACGAACCTTATTAATTATATAACGACTTAAAACATTGTTATATTAATTAATTAAAATCTGATTAACAAGTTTATTTCAAATCAGATTATTCCGCCGCGATTTTTTAGTGACGATTGTATTCAACCCCCCCCTTCTACAATCGTTTCAGGACCTAACACTTCGGGTGCAGTAAGCTAGAATCACATCATCAGCATCAGACTTGGCTTTAGAAGCGAAGCCCTTGGTTCGTAGTAGAGTGGATGCTAGAGCCAGTCGCTTAGCAGGATACTTAGCTAAAGCCTCCTCATCTAGATTGACAGTGCATAAGAGCTCCTTGTGAATGAACTTTATACTATATGGATTTTTAACAACTTGTGGACTATTGAAGACAGCACAGTCCAACAGCTTGTCGCGAAGAAGTTCATTCAGGTTGGAGCATCGCTTTACCTTATTGCGAAGTACCCAGAGCTCAGACACAGAGAATGATTTAAGAAATTCAACAGATAGCCTGAATGAACCATTTCTCCGTGTATATACAATCAGCTCCCACTGTTCTAGCAAGTTATTGACTCCAACAGTCAAGTAATCAATTTCTAAAGCGAAGGCATGCATAAAGATATCCTCGTCAGGGTTTACCTCTCGAAGATCGTAGATCAGAGATAAAAACTTTCTGTCATTGAAAGGCTCCCTTTGAGGTCCATTGAAAATCCTTTTTGCAATGTCCCAGCTTTTTCCAACTTTCCTTTTGACATCAAGATTCTTCTGCTTGCACGCAGCATCATAGATTTTCTGCTTCTCTATCTTGATTTGCTCTTCAGTTATCAACTTGTCCTCTAGAAGTTTCTGGTAATCACGAAGCTTACGCTTCCTAGCTTCATTCTCAGCTTTAAACTTCCGGACATTTTCTTCGTGTTCAGGATCAACAGGTTCTTCATCCTGGAATAAATAGCTCTCCTCAAATTGATGTAACGGCTCCTTGCCTTTTGACTTTCCAGAAGTGTCAGGGCAGATTCAGAAGTATTCCCTTTATTGCTTTGATTTGAACTATTTCCCTTGTCATCCCTGTCACCTTTGTCTCCATCTCCTCTATTCTCCCCCTTAGTTGAGGGATCCTCTCTGGAGGTATCAGCATCTGACTTTGAGTTCTTTAGGAGTTGATCCAGCTTTCTGTCGATATCATCAAATTTTGACATATACAGTGCATGATTAGATCTCATCTCGACAGTCAACTCATGAATTTCTCCTTTAAGCTCATCCCTGGAAGAACTGGATGGCCTTTCATCAGCTTTCTTCTCTAGGGTCACCAACTGTGCACCCTTTAGCCTCTCATTTTCAGCTATCATCCGGGCTAATTCAGCTCTAAGCTTAGACATTTGTTCCTCAAACAGAGCCGGGTCAGTGTGTGCACTCACCTCACGTACACTCATAGCTGTTTCACTAGCCTCACGTGCATGTGTATCGCTCGGTGTTTGCCTTTCATCACTCATTGTTTGCACTCTTCCAGCTGTACCTGTATAAACTACCAATGCCCCCTGAGATGGGTTCAAAGGTAGTGGAGGAACAAAATGTCCTCCGGAAGCCTGTGAGGGCAGATCTACTTGCACGCTGCCAAGTACCTCCTGATCATAAAAGAAAGTGCGATCAGCATAGTTTTCATACATATTAACTTGATTTTGAAAAACTGTGCAATTAGTAAACATAGTAACCTGTGTATCTGTTTGGTCTTGCACTAGCGTGAGTGCTAGCGCAGTGCTTGACTCTGTACAGGGTACCGTGGCAGGACGGTCAATTTCAATGGCTTCATTCTGTGGAGAGAATGAATCCAGAGACTGTTTTAGTGCCTGTTCCATGTCCAAGCCTTGTTGGGAAGGCAAGGATGAGGCTGCAGATGTCTCCAGGGCTTCCAACCTTGGCTTCTTTATGGAAGACAGAGCTGCGGGTTGACTCGACAAACTGCTTGTACTCCTCTTCCTGGCAATCTTACGAATAGGTTGAGTAGTAGTGATGATTGTTGTGTTTGCAGAAGAAGGAGTAGTTTGAACAATGTCATCAGCTGGGATATGAACCTGTGTGTTGTCAGGTTCATTGCTGGTAGTCTGGAAAACAAAATCAAGGTCACAAACATAATCTGACATATCGATATTAAAATTAGAAGAGAAGTCAGAAAGTACCTGAGCTACCTGTAGGTCCTGTCTAAAGGACTGCAACTCTGGATTTGAAGTTGAGTCAGCAGGTAGAGGTTGGGAGGTTGATTGTGTTTGTGGTAAATATTGATTGTGTTGTTGTTGTGGTAGGGGTTCAGATGAAGACGGTTGAGTCTCAAAGAAGTTGTATTCCTGACGTTCGTCTTCAACTATGTGTGTTTGATGTAGAGGGGAATGATGTGGTGATTGGTATGGTGACTGATGTGGAGATTGATGTGGTGATTGGTGTGGTTCAGGTTGTTGGTGTTCTGGTTGTGGTTGAGGTTGTTGCTGTTGCTGTTCTTGAGCCACTTGAAACTGATGCAGTTGTTGTTGAGCATTGAACTGTTCCAACAAGTATGGAGTCACGACAAGGGGAACATTTTCATGTTTTCTCTTGTTGGTCAGAGATTTCATCAGTTTTGTACAGACACGCGGAGTTGGTGCAATTGGAGAATTGAAATATGAATTCTTCTCCGCGTCTGTCATCTTGTCATTCAGAAAGAGCATTAAGAACCGAGGGAAAAAGCATACCACTTTGGCATTCTGTGCAACTGATCGGCTGCTGAGTGGTCCCAACTTCTTTAAAATCGACTGAAGAAGCAACTTGCCAAAGTTGATTCGTCGATTGTAAACAATACAGAATCGAATTATTTGTAGAAGGGAGGATATGATGTTGTAGTTGCTTCGAGTGGTAGGTGAAAAGACTTTTGCCAGCGTGTCGAAGAACAAGTCCCACTCAGGTTTAAGATTCCCTTTCAGCATTCTCGGTAAATTAATCTCTCCTTGATAGTGAATGGTCTGAAAGAACTGGACAATCTCAGCATCTGTAGGAATCTCAGCAAAGTTGTTGCGTGGAAATCCAAGAATCCTATTTACATCATCCACAGATATAGTGATACTTCGTCCACCAGCAATATTTCCCGAGACCCTGAAGCTTTCTAGCAGAGTGGTGTTGATGGCAGAGGAGTAAAAATCCTGTAGAGGTCTAATCTGCAAATCAGCAGCTGCAGTGATCGCCGTGCTGACTAAGCTTTGACTGTTGAGGAATCTCACCCAGGGTCTGAATCTCACTAAGCAAATATCAGGGTCCAAGTATCCATTGTAGTTCGTCTCCCCGATCACAAATTGGCCAGCCATTGTTATAATTAAGAATTGAATTAAGCGAGAATTTTTCAAATAAAATGTTAATTCTCAAATATCTCGCAAATTTCAATTAATAATTAATTAATAAATTAAACAATTAATTAATAATTCGAATTAAAAGATTAAACTCGAATTAAAAATTAATTAAATTGAAAAAGACCAAGTATGCTTCCACAAATCTCCCACTATATTCCAAATAACCCAAAGAGCCAAACGGGTCCTTATCTTTACTAAAAACCCCAAAAATTCGAACTCAAAAGATGGGGTTTCAAAAACTTTTGAATCAAATCACCCACAACTCGATCTGTACTGATAGTTCAAAGCCAAATGAGCACAGAACCGGTGACAAAACGCTTAAACTCGGTCGAAATCGTCCTGACTCGGTCGACTCGGTTGAACTCGGTGAAAAGGGTTTCGGTTTTTCAAAAATTCGGCAGCAATTCGTGATGATTCCTTGATTAAACAAAGTAACCAGCAAGCTTTTGGCTTGAAATAACAGTAACCAGCAAGTTTATAACAAAAACTTGAAAAAATCGAGCAAGTACGATGTCTGTGTGTGTATGTATCGAATGGGGAAGATGAAGTAGATAGTATGACAATACAAACTTATGTCATACAGGATTTGACTTCGGTATGACAATGTGAAGAATTGTCATACCGAGGTTTAAACGGGGTTGGTGGAAAATCTCGGTATGACAATCATATTGATTGTCATGCCGAGTTGAACCGAAGCTTGTATGACAAACCAAACAATGTCATACCGATATAAACTAAGCAAAACTCAGACTCGGTATGACAAACCTAAGGTTTGTCATGCCGAGTTAAACCAGATATATATAAATAAATATTATGAATTTTGATTTACTTTTTAAAAATAAAACATTTTTCACTCAAAATCAAAATTCTACTACATATAATATGTTATAAATTACACAAATATCTTGCAAAATTCAACTTTAATTAAATATAAATATTTATGAATTTAACTTTAATTCATTAAAATGAATTAACTTAAAAACTAATATTTATGCTTAATTAATTTTGAAAAATACAAAATAGACACAAATAATTATCTAAATGCTTGAAAAAATAATACAGGGGAGTGTGCAGCACTTAGAAAATTACAGAGACATATATGAACATCCAAAATTACCCAGAAAATTATCAGATAATTTACAAACAATGATATAAAGTCTAATAAAATATATATAATTACACAGAAAATTCACAAAAATATATAATAATATATAGAACAAATATATAATATATACACAGAGAATCATGGCATATTTAACATCCCTAGCTCACAAACCAACTTAGAGAAAGTGGATTCATCAAGTGGTTTAGTGAAGATGTCAGCAATTTGATCAGCCGTGGGTACAAAATGTAACACCACAGTACCATTCATGACATGTTCTCGAATAAAATGATACCTGATATCTATGTGCTTGGTCCTGGAGTGTTGCACTGGATTGTTTGAAATGGCTATGGCACTGGTGTTGTCACAAAATATAGGAATTTTGTCTACAGAGATACCATAATCATTTAATTGATTCCTGATCCAGAGAATCTGAGCACAGCAGCTGCCAGCAGCAATGTACTCAGCTTCAGCAGTAGAAGTGGACACAGAGTGTTGCTTCTTGCTGTACCAGGAAACCAACCGACGTCCTAGAAATTGACAGCTTCCAGACGTACTCTTTCTGTCAATCCAGCAACCTGCATAATCAGAATCTGTATAGCTGGTTAAGTCAAAACCAGTATTCTTAGGATACCAAATACCTAAACCAGGTGTACCCTTAAGATATCTAAAGATTCTTTTGACGGCTATAAGATGTGATTCTTTAGGATCAGCCTGAAACCTAGCACACAAACATGTTGCAAACATGATATCTGGTCTACTAGCAGTAAGATAAAGTAAAGAACCAATCATACCTCGATAGCTTGTGATATCAACTTTCTTACCAGATTTATCCTGGTCAAGCTTTGTGGCAGTGGCCATGGGTGTCTTTGCCGGAGAAGAGTCTTCTAGATTGTACTTTCGCAGAAGATCTCTGACATATTTGGCTTGGCAAATGAATATTCCATCTTCCTTTTGGCTTACTTGAAGACCAAGAAAGTAGGACAATTCACCCATCATACTCATCTCATAATTACTCTGCATCAACTTAGCAAATCTCTTGCACAAGTTATCGTTAGTAGAACCAAATATAATATCATCAACATATATTTGAACAAATATCATATCATTATCATGCAATTTGTAAAAGAGAGTTTTGTCTATGACACCTCTAGTAAATTTATTTTCAATTAAAAATTCAGAGAGGGTGTCATACCATGTTCTTGGTGACTGCTTAAGCCCATAGACAACTTTGAATAGGAAGTACACAAAATCAGCAAACTCTGGATTTTCAAAGCCAGGGGGCTGTTCCAGATATACTTCTTCTTCTAGCTTTCCATTCAGAAATGCACTTTTCACATCCATCTGATAAACCTTGAAGTTGGAGTGTGCAGCAAATGCAAGAAATATTCTGATGGCTTCAAGACGTGCAACTGGAGCATAGGTTTCATCGTAATCAATTCCTTCTTCCTGAGAATAACCTTTTGCAACCAGTCTGGCTTTGTTTCTCACAACAATGCCATCACCATCTAACTTGTTACGGAAGACCCATCTAGCTCCAATTGTAGACTTTCCTTTTGGTCTTGGAACCAGGGCCCAGACTTCTTGTCTCTCAAATTGATTGAGTTCTTCTTGCATGGCAAGAACCCAATCAGGATCAGCAAGTGCTTCATCTATTTTCTTTGGTTCTAATTGTGAAAGAAAACCAGAGAATAGACATTCATTTGTCGTAGCACTTCTAGTCCTTACACCAACATCAGGATCACCAATAATCAAATCAAAGGGATGATCTCTGCTCCAAATCCTTTCCCTTGGAAGTTGTGTCCTTGATGATTCAGCTGTATTATCATTATGCTGATGTGTGTGACTAGTTGATCCACCAGCTCCCCCTGAGTTGTTGCCAGGTTGACTTGATGATCCACCACTAGCATCAGTGGAATTTCCAGCATTATTGTCATTTCCTCCACCATTGCCTGGATCATTATCATTGTTGTCATCACCTGTTGCAACCTCAGGTGGCACATCATCATCTGAATCAGAATCTGGATAGTTATCAAACTTCAGAGATTCAGATGGATCAGCAGATTGTAAACTTGGTAGTTTAGTGTCATCAAATGTTACATTGACACTAACTTTCACTGACAGAGTATCAATTACAAAAACTCTATAAGCATTATTTGTATAACCAACAAAAATTGCTTCAGATGCCTTTGGCTCAAACTTGTTCAAGTTCTCTTCACCATCCTTGAGAACATAACACTTGGCTCCAAAGACATGAAGATGTTTAACATATGGTTTCTTGTCTTTATACAAATGAAATGGAGTTTTCATATGATCCTTGTTGATCAAAGTCCTATTCTGGGTATAACAGGCAGTGGCCACAGCTTCAGCCCAAAAGTACAGTGGAAGCTTCGATTCAGCAATCATAGTCCTTGCAGCTTCAATCAGTGTACGATTCTTTCTTTCGACGACTCCATTCTGCTGAGGAGTCCTTGGTGCTGAATACTGCCTTCTAATTCCCTTTTCAGAATAAAAGTTGATTAGAGTTTGATTCTTGAATTCAGTGCCATTATCTGACCTTACAGCTTTCACTGGCACACCTTTTTCTAATTCAACTGACTTTATATGATCAATCACTGTCATCTGGGTTTCATCCTTAGAAGCCAGAAAGTAAACCCAAGTAAATTTCGAGAAGTCATCCACAATGACTAAGGCATATCTTCCTCCATCAATAGATGCAACATTCACGGGGCCAAACAAATCCATATGCAGTAAGTGAAGTGGATTTGTAATGGTATTGATGGTCTTGCCTTTGTGAGATGCTCTCTTCGCTTTTCCTTTCTGACAGGCTTCACAGAGATCATCAGATGAGAATTCCAGGGAAGGCAAACCTCTCACTAGATCTCTCTTGACTAGAGAGTTCATGGTTTTGAAGTTGAGGTGTGAGAGTTTCTTATGCCATAACCAACTATCTTCAGAAGATGCTTTGGCGTAGAAACAGTGAACTTCGTTTCCAGGTCCTGAAGACAAATCAGCTACGAATATATTGCCTTTCCTTATGCCACATAGTGAAGGACGCTTATCCTTGATATGTTTAATGATACATATCTCATTTTCAAAATGAACATAATATCCTTTGTCACAGAATTGACTGACACTTAGGAGATTATGTTGAAGTCCTTCAACTATTGCAATATCTTCTATGATGATCCTTCCAATTTTGTACTTGCCATATCCCACAGTACGACCTTTGCTATTATCAGCAAAACTGACTGTAGGGCCAGCTCCTTCTCTTATGTCTTCCAGCAGGGATTTATTGCCAGTCATGTGCATTGACGCTCCACTGTCAAGCACCCAGGTAACACAAACAATTCCACTGGCACCCTGCAAAAGACATAATGATTAAACCTTCTTTGGGACCCACACTTGATTGGGTCCAGCAAACTTAAAGAATTGATTTCTATCAGGTAATACAACAGAGCCTCTTGGACTGATACTTGGCTCACTCTTGACTGAACTTACTTCCTTAACAACAGCCTTATAAACCTTGGTTTTAGGCTTTGGAACATAAGTCTCCTTCCTAACACGAGGAGGACTAGCAGTCTTTGATCTAGCATGCTTATTGTTTGTGTGTTGTCTAGGAGATGTGTTTTCATTTTTAGCATGCAAATTTCTAAAATAAGCAGACATTGTATTGAAAGCACAAAGCATACAGTTATCAACACCACAAGATTTATGACATGCATCAAAAACAGGAGCAATAGGCATATCAGTCACAGTAGTAGGAACATCAATAGATTCAACTCTAACCTTGTTAACGGATTTAAAGTTCTCAGTAGAATGACATCTATTGTTCTTGTTCTTACTTTTCACAAAATTATTAGGCTTGTTGAATTTAGTTCTCTCAGAGTTGACACCTAAACCAGCTTTAGGCAACCCAACATTGCCTTTCACTTTGATTGGTTTCAGTGATGTCAGGATCTCATCTCTCTTCTCATTACTCTCTTTCATTTTAAGGTCTTCCTGTTTGAGTTCATATCTAATGACAACAGGAGTCTCTAAAAGAGGTTCAGCTTCTGAGGTTTTAAACAAAGGTTTAGGGGAATCTTTCAAAACAAAAGGAATCCCTCTCTCCTCAGCACTCTTCATAAAGGGAGTAATGTTACTAGCCTTACCTACAGATTTGTTATAGTCAAAACCTATTCCAACAGTTCTCTTGATCTCTTGTTTATCATTAAGTTCTTTGACTATAGTGGAGGCATCCTTAAAGGCTTTACACTTAACTTTCTCTTCATCTAGCTGAAGTCTTAAAGCAATCTCACCTTTCTCTAGAACTCTGACTTTAGCACATTGTAATCCTAAATCCATGGTCAGTTGTTCTATTTTAGGTTTTAATACGTTCATCTCATTCATTTTATAAGCATGAATATCTAAGACTAGTGTATCAATTTTAAGATTGGCAGCTTTCAACTTTTTAATAGCATCATCTCTTTCGAGTCCTAATTGCATAAAAAGTTTAGGGCATGTAGGATCTACCTGAAAGCTTCCAGCAGGAGGAGGTGAAGATGATCCAGTATTAGCCATGAGAGCAACATTCCCAATCTGCTCTTCTTCATCACTATTTGTATCATCCCAGCTTTTCCCTTCTGCCAGATATGACTTGCTCTTGAAGCTTTGATTTCCAGAAGTACCCTGATGCTTTCTCACAAGTGCATCATACTTCTGCTTCAGCTCGTCGTACGAATCCTTTCTCTTTCCTTGAACCTTGGGCTGTTTGCATTCAGTTGCAAAGTGTCCAGGTTCACCACAGTTGAAGCATTTGAACTTGCTTCTATCCACCATCCCAGTCTTGTATCCTCCTTTGCTCGTAGAAGATGAATAACCTCCTTTCTGAAACCTGTTCACAGTAGGTTTGTACTTGTAGGAGGGATTCTTCCTGAATCTCATGTTTCCAAACTTCTTGGCAAACAGAGATAGAGATTGATCTTCTAATTGTTCTAGCTCTTCCATTGTATAGAACTCTTCGTCACCACTGGAAGAGGCAGTCTGACCCATCTCAGGTACAACAAAATCCTGAGTGGTTTTAGAAGGAACAACAACATCCTTCTTCTCTTCCGGTACAGGTGACTCAACAACTAGAGCTCTCGAATGGTTTAGTGTTTTACCCCAGCCATATCTCTGTTTACTTTGAACTTGTTCAAGTTCATAAGTTTTCAATACTCCGTAGAGTCTCTCCAGAGATATCTCATTCAGATCTCTGCTTTCCCTGATGGCAGTGATTCTGTGTTCCAGATGTTCAGGAAGTGTTAAGAGGAATTTCATGTTGACCTCTTTCTTGTCGTAGTATTTCCCATTTAAATTTAGATTATTAATCAGATTGTTAAGTCTGATAAACACTTCTGAAATCCCTTCTCCGGGATTGGAACCAAACTGTTCATACTGAGCCATCAGTATCTCTTTCTTGTTCTCTCTAACTTCATCTGAGCCTTCATTGATGATCTCTAACGTATCCCAGATTTGCTTGGCGTTTGTACAATTAACAACAGCATTGTACATTACTGGATCTAGAGATTCCACCAATATTAGTTGAAGAGCGTCATCTAAGTTCATCTGTTCACCCTCTTCATCTGTGTACTCATGAAGTTCTTTCGGAATGGTCTGATGAGGTATTAACACACCTTCTTCTTCGTGTGCTAATATGACTTTCACCGGAATAGAAACACCCTTGTTTAATATCCCGATATATTTTCTGTTGGCTGTGCGGAGGAATAATAACATGTGCCTCTTCCATAGGCCAAAGTGTTCCTTGCTGAACGGTGGGATTTTAATGCTACTGATCTTTTGTGTACTCATGTTTAAGGATTTGAAGTGAATAGTGTTTGGATGAGATATGGATTTTTGAAAGAAAAATATTTTAAATCAAAATTAATTTTTGGAATAAAATTAATTCGAATAAAAAATATTTGGACGTTACAGAGTGTGTATAGGATCTGATACGGAAAAATGGTATCAACCGCTCTGATGCCAATTGTTAGGTCCAGAAACGATTGTAGAAGGGGGGGGGTTGAATACAATCGTCACAAAATAATCGCGGCGGAATAATCTGATCGGAGTTTAACTTGTTAATCAGATTTAAATTAATTAATATAACAATTTTTAAGTCGTTATATAATTAATAAGGTTCGTTTTAATGTTCACTAAATTTCGTAGAATAAATTCGACAGGATGTATTTTAGTTTAGTGATTAAAACAACCGAGTGATCAAAGCACAAAAAACTGTGGATATAACGAATAGCAAGTTACAAACAACTTGAAAGTTTACAAAGCTTTGAACAAGAACAAATGAAGAGGTTGAAGCCATATTTATAGGCAACACCTTGAACTTGTATGACAATCATGGTATGACCATGCTACAAAGATCAGAATGACAATATAAGCTAATGTCATGCTACAATTGAAATCAGTATGACAAAAGGTGCTAATGTCATGCCATACAAAATTCGGTATGACAATCTGAAGCATTGTCATACTGAACAATTTTCAATATGACAATTGAGTATGACATATGACTTGGTGGTTAAGTATTGAGACGGTATGACAATCTCAAGTAATGTCATACCACTTGAACTCGGTATGACAATCAAGGAGATTGTCATGCCTTGTTCAATTCGGTATGACAAACTGAGATTGTCATGCTAACTGGAACGGTATGACAAACTCAATCAATGTCATACCACTGATGAATGGAACCTTCCAGGTGCGGTATGACAATCTAAGTGATTGTCATACTGTGCCCAAAATCAATATAAATTTATTTTCCTTTAATATAATTAATTCAATAATTATTCACTTAATTATATTAATTATATAAATTCATAAATTAAATTAATTCAAGTGTGAATTAATTTAATAAATAAATTTCATAACTTATATAATTATTTTGAGATGTGAATAAATTAAAAGAATAATTATACAGAGCACAGACTTCAGCAGCAGGTCTTCTGACATCCTTTAAATGATCTGATTCTTTGTCTTGATTGAACGACCACCTATTGTTGATGCAGAATATTTAATTGGAGTAGCTGACACACAAATGTACTGTCTGGTTCATCTGTATCTAGCTGAATCAAATATTCTTTATCAAATAAACATTTGAGAAATGGCTTGTTCATCGAGTCTTTGTCTTCGTAGTTCATCTTCATAAGTAGAAATAGTTTGGAATCTTCTGAATAAATAAAGTATTAAAACTTTATATCTTCTTGACTTCTGGACGTGCTACAAAATATTATTTGTACACTGAGGCTTGAACATATTAATGAACTTCTATCAGTGGTGTGCAGCAGCATCCTGAAATTCTTCAGACATATGATTTTAATAAATCACTTGACGTTCTTCGTACGGATTCCTTCAATAGAGCTTGCTAATTTACTTTCTTTCTTATCAGAGTTGAGTTAATACTCTTAAATACAAATAGGCTTAACATATGCCTTTCAAAAGGACACATGTATGGATTCCATGATTACCCTTGTTCTTAGATTGTAAACTTTGAAGGCTTTTGTTGATAAAGGATAACCAACAAAAATTCCTTCAACAGCTTTTAAATCAAATTTGGTTAGCTGTTCAGGATGATTTTTCAGAACAAAACATTTACATCCAAAAATATGGAAGTATTTGAGATTTGGTTTTATGCCTTTGATCATTTCAAATGGAGTTTTTCCATGCTTGTTAATCAGAGTTGCATTCTGTGTGAAACAGGCAGATTGCACAGCTTCAGCCCAGAAGTAGGTTGGTAACTTTGCTTCCTCCAACATGGTTCTAGCAGCTTCAATCAGAGTTCTGTTCTTTCTTTCTACAACACCATTTTGTTGAGGTGTTCCAGGTGCTGAAAATTCCTGTTTAATGCCATTTGCTTTACAGAACTCCTCCATTTTAAAATTCTTGAACTTAGTGTCATTATCACTTCTGATGATCTTTACTGCATCTTTAGAGATTTTGTTCAGCTGTCTGACATGCTCAATCAATAAAGATGGTGTCTCATCCTTGCTGTGTAGAAAATATACCCATGTATATCTGGTAAATTCATCAACAATGACCAGAGTATATCTCTTCTTTGCAATGGACATTATATTTACTTGTCCAAAAAGATCAACATGAAGCAGATGATATGGCTCAAGAATTGAGGACTCAGTTTTACTTTTAAATGAAGACTTCCTCTGTTTTGCTTTCTGACAGGAATCACAGAGTCCATCTGGAGTAAGAACTGATTTTGGAAGTCCTTTCACAAGATCTTTCTTCACAAGCTCATTTATATTATTGAAGTTCAGGTGAGATAATTTCTTGTGCTAGTTCCAGCTTTCTTCAATACTGGCTCTGCCAAGTAGACAGATTGCAGAGCTTTCAGAGTTTAAAGATAGCTTAGCTTCATAGATGTTCCCATGTCTATATCCTTTTAGAACAACTTTTCCAGTGGTTTTACTGATAACCTCACAGTGTTCCTCCAGGAAATCAACATGATATCCTTTGTCACAGATTTGACTTATGCTCAGCAGATTGTGCTTAAGTCCTGTGACCAGAGCTACAAAATGAATGATGACATTTCCAAGATTGATATTGCCATATCCCAAAGTTTTCCCTATGTTGCCATCTCCATAAGAAACATTTGGGCCAGCCTTCTCCACAAAGTCTGATAGCAGGGCTTTATTTCCTGTCATATGTCCTGAGCATCCACTGTCCAGAACTAGGATGTTCTCCCTGTTGCCCTGCAATCACATATACAACTAATGGTTAGTTTTAAGGATCCAGACTTGCTTGGATCCTTTGTTCTTGTTAAGTTTGTTAACACTAGCAGCGGAGGATTTATCAGAGTTTAAATCAGAGTTTGTGCTAACAGGCTTTTTAACAGATGTTGAACTAGGAGAATCAATCTTTTTCTTCAAAGAAGGTTTCAATTCATAATAGTCATAATATAAACTATGGTATTCCTTACAAGTGTAAATGGAATGCCATATACTACCACAATGAAAACAAGGATTTTCTGGTCTAAATCTAGTATTCCTAGTCTTAACTTCTGATTTTGGAGACATAGCATTTATGTCCTTATTTTTCCTGCAAAAAGAAGCAAGATGATTAGGATTACCACAATTATGACAAGTTTTCCTAGGAGCATTTGGAATAGGCATATAACTGTTGCTTTTGTTTATTCCAACCTTTCCATTCCTATTTTTCCTAGGTTCCTTAATCCTGTTTTCTTTCTTAACCTCCTTGAGCTTATGCTTAAGCTGTTTCTGAGTCATCAACCCAATATTAACCTGTTTAGGTATATCAGTCTTAGATTTGTCCTGAGTCTTTGATTCTGCAACAAATCTTACTGGAACTACCCTAGGTTTTTCAATTTTAATGGTTTCTTGTTTATATGACTCATCTTCATTTTTATCAGAGTAACCTAACCCTTTCTTCCAGTTTCCACTTTCTAAGATATTCTGAGTAGTCTTCCCTGAGTTAGTCCAGGTTCTGATTATCTCTCTTTCCTTAACAAGTTCTGATTCAAGAGAAGCATTTTTCTTTAAGAGTTCATTTTTAACAAAGATAGAGTCATCTCTTTCCTTCTGAACTTCTAGCATCTGAACTAGTTCCTTTTCAAGATAATCATTACTTTTCTTGAGATCTAAGTTCTCAGATTTTAGTCTTTCATTTTCTAAAGTCTGATCTCTATAACTAACATGCAGAGTTTTAAGAAACAATCTTAACTCAGTTATATCCTCAGTATCAAAAGCAAGAGTGGAGTGAGGTACCTTAGTTTCAACAGTCTCAGTACTGTTGTCCATGTTTGCCATTAAGGCATAGTTGACTTCTTCCTCTGATTCTGATGAGTCTGCCCAGCTTCCTTTCTTTGTGATAAAGGCTTGTTCCTTTTCTTTCTTAGCTTTCTTGCACTCAGTTGCAAAATGGCCTTTCTCTCCACAATTGAAGCATGTGTATTTAGACTTATCAGATTTTCCAGATTTTTCTTCTTTGCCTTCATTCCTTTTGAAGACCTTCCTATCAGAGTTTCTGTCTTTCTTTGAGAACTTCTTCCCTTTGTTGAAGTTCTTATAAGCCATCTTCTTGAAGCTTTTCACCATCAGTGCTGCCAGTTGCATCATCTCAGTATCACTGTCATCAGAGTCTGACAGTATATCAGAGTCTGAGTCATCATCAGAGTTTGATGACACAGTTTCAGTCTTTTTGACATGTGCTTTTCCCTTGCTTTTCACATCTGTTTCTTCTTGAACTTTTAGAGCAACTGGTTTGGGTTTCCCACCATGTCGTTTGTTCCTTTGCTCCATTTCAAGTTCATAAGTTTTCAGTCTTCCAAAGATATCATCCAGAGACATGTCTTCAAGATCATGATTGTCTCTTATAGTGGTTACTTTTAAATCCCACTTTTCAGGAAGAGCAAGCAGAAATTTGAGATTTGAATCTTCTAAATCATACTCTTTATCCACTAGAGATAGATCATTCAGCAGCTTGACAAATCTGTCATAAAGATCAGTCAGTGATTCACCAGATTTTGCATCAAAGTGTTCATACTCTTGAGTAAGTATGGTTCTTCTGTTTTTCTTGATGGCTTTGGTTCCCTGACATCTGACTTCCAAAGCATCCCATATTTCTTTTGCAGTTTTACAGCCAATCACCCTATTTGACATAGCATTATCAAGAGCACTGTGCAACAAGTGCTTCACTTTTGCGTCTTTACTGATTGATAAGATGTCCTCAGGAGTATAGTCTTTCTTCTCTTTGGGGATCATCTTCTGAGGTTCATCTCCAACTGCAACAGAAAGCTTTGTTGGCATGTGTGGACCATCATAAATCCTGTCCAGGTATTCTGGATCTGTAGATTCCAAAAACATAGTCATTCTGACCTTCCAGATAGGATACTCATATGCCTTGAGGATCGGAACCCTAAGTGACTCATATCTACTGGTTTGTGATTTCTCAGACATGATTGTGTGATTAAGATCTCACTGTAGGTATATCAACAGACCTCGCTCTGATACCACTTGTTAGGCCGAATAAACTCACTATATAAGATAATATAGTGAACACAATCAATAACAGAACACCAGTATAAGAGAATAATTCAACTAAACTCTTATTCACAAATCACAGTAGCTTACAAATAATCTCTTAGTGATTTATATTTTTTTCACTAAGAGCTGCTAGGTTACACGAATGATATTCAATTGATAACTCATCTACAGTAAACCCTAAGCTGTGTTTATATACACAGTTACATGATATCTATTGATTGATTTACATTTATCTGCTTCCTAAAATAATCTAATCAGTAGCTATCCTTTCCCTGTTCTGATTTGCATATCTTCCTTGATATTCTCTTTCCTTGCTTATCCAGATCTTCTCCTAGAAATCAGCCGCCTGCAAACTCTGATCATCATACAAACTCTGATCCAGCTGGCAGTCGTTAAACTCTGATTCTAGATTAAACTCTAATCTTCATTTCTGCACACTAAACAAGTTAAATACCTGTGACATCATCAAATATGTAACATTTGTTGACAGAGGATAGCCAACAAAGATTCCTTCATCAGCTTTTAAATCAAATTTGGTCAACTGTTCAGGATGATTTTTCAGAACAAAGCATTTACACCCAAATATGTGAAAGTACTTAAGATTTGGTTTTCTGCCTTTGACCATCTCAAATGGTGTTTTCCCATGTTTGTTTATCAGAGTTGCATTTTGTGTGAAACAGGCAGTTTGTACTACTTCAGCCCAGAAGTAAGTTGGTAACTTTTCTTCCTCTAACATGGTTCTAGCAGCTTCAATCAGAGTTCTGTTCTTTCGTTCTACAACACCATTTTGCTGAGGTGTTCCAGGTACTGAAAATTCTTGCTTAATGCCATTTGATTTACAGAACTCTTCCATTTTAGAATTCTTGAACTCAGTGCCATTATCACTTCTGATGATCTTGACTGCATCTTTGGAAATTTTGTCCAGTTGTCTGACATGCTCAATTAAGAGAGATGATGTCTCATCCTTGCTGTGTAGAAAATAGACCCAAGTATATCTGGTAAATTCATCAACAATGACCAGAGTATATCTTTTCTTTGCAATGGACATTATATTTACTGGTCCAAAGAGATCAACATGGAGCAGATGATATGGCTCAAGAATTGAGGACTCAGTTTTACTTTTGAATGAGGATTTCCTCTGTTTTGCCTTCTGACAGGAGTCACAGAGTCCATCTGGAGTAAAAACTGATTTGGGAAGTCCTCTCACAAGATCTTTCTTCACTAACTCATTTATATTGTTGAAGTTCAGGTGAGATAGTTTCTTGTGCCAGTTCCAGCTTTCTTCAATACTAGCTCTGCCAAGTAGACAGATTGCAGAGCTTTCAGAGTTTAAAGAGAGCTTGGCTTCATAGATGTTCCCATGTCTATATCCTTTCAGGACAACTTTCCCAGTGCTTTTGCTAACCACTTCACAGTGTTCTTCAAAGACATCAACATGATACCCTCTGTCACAGATTTGACTTATGTTGAGCAGATTGTGCTTAAGTCCTGACACCAGAGCTACAGATTGAATGATGACATTTCCAAGATTGATATTGCCATATCCCAAAGTTTTCCCTATGTTGCCATCTCCATAAGAAACATTTGGGCCAGCCTTCTCCACAAAGTCTGATAGCAGGGCTTTATTTCCTGTCATATGTCCTGAGCATCCACTGTCCAGAACTAGGATGTTTTTCCTGTTGCCCTGCAATCACATACACAACTAATGATTAGTTTTAAGGACCCAGACTTGCTTGGATCCTTTGTTCTTGTTAAGTTTGTTAACACTAGCAGCGGAAGATTTATCAGAGTTTAAATCAGAGTTTGTGCTAACAGATTTTTTAACAGAGTTTAAACCAGGAGAATCAATCTTTTTCTTCAAAGAAGGTTTTAATTCATAATAATCATAGTATAAACTATGGTATTCCTTACAGGTGTAAATGGAATGCCATAAACTACCACAATGAAAACAAGGATTTTCTGGTCTAAATCTAGTATTCCTAGTCTTAACTTCTGATTTGGAAGACATAACATTTATGTCCTTATTCTTCTTGCAAAAAGAAGCAAGCTGATTAGGATTACCACAATTATGACAAGTTTTCCTAGGAGCATTTGGAATAGGCATATAATTGTTGCTTTTGTTTATTCCTACCTTCCCATTTCTATTTTTCCTAGGTTCCTTAATCCTGTTTTCTTTCTTAACCTCTTTGAGCTTATGCTTAAGCTGTTTCTGAGTCATTAAACCAATATTGACCTGTTTAGGTTTATCAGTCTTTGATTTGTCCCGAGCCTTTGATTCTGCAACAAATCTTACTGGAACTACTTTAGGTCTCTCAATCTTAATGGTTTCTTGTTTATGTGACTCAGCTTCATTTTTATCAGAGTATCCTAAACCTTTCTTCCAGTTTCCACTTTCTAAGATATTCTGAGTAGTCTTTCCTGAGTTAGTCCAAGTTCTGATTATCTCTCTTTCCTTAACAAGTTCTGATTCAAGAGAAGCATTTTTCTTTAAGAGTTCATTTTTAACAAAAACAGAGTCATCTCTTTCCTTCTGAACTTCTAGCATCTGAACTAGTTCTTTCTCAAGATAATCATTCCTTTTCTTAACTTCTAGGATTTCAGATTTTAGTCTCTCATTCTCTAAAGTCTGATCTCTATAACTAACATGCATATTTTTGAGAAACAATCTTAACTCATTTATATCTTCAGTGTCAAAAGCAAGAGTGGAATGGGGTACCTTAGTTTCAACAGCCTCAGTGCTGTTGTCCATATTTGCCATCAAGGCATAGTTGACTTCTTCCTCTGATTCTGATGAGTCTGCCCAGCTTCCCTTCTTTGTGATAAAGGCTTGTTCCTTTTCTTTCTTGACTTTCTTACACTCAGTTGCAAAATGACCTTTCTCACCACAATTGAAGCAGGTGTATTTAGACTTATCAGCTTTTCCAGATTTTTCTTCTCTGCCTTCATTTCTTTTGAAGACCTTCTTATTAGAGTTTCTGTCCTTTCTTGAGAACTTCTTCCCTTTGTTGAAGTTCTTGTAAGCCATTTTCTTGAAGCTTTTCACCATCAGTGCTGCCAGCTGCATCATCTCAGTATCACTGTCATCAGAGTCTGAAGGTATATCAGTGTCTGAGTCATCATCAGAGTTTGATGACTCAGTATCAGACTTTTTGACATGTGCTTTTCCCTTACTTTTCACAGCTGTTTGTCCTTGAACTTTTAGAGCAACTGGTTTGGGTTTCCCACCATGTCGTTTACTCCTTTGCTCCATCTCAAGTTCATAATTTTTTAATCTCCCAAAGATATCATCCAGAGACATCTCTTCAAGATCATGATTATCTCTTATAGTGGTTACTTTCAAATCCCACTTTTCAGGAAGAGCAAGTAGAAATTTGAGATTTGAGTCTTCCAGATCATATTCTTTATCCACTAGAGATAAGTCATTCAGCAGCTTGACAAACCTGTCATAAAGATCAGTCAATGATTCACCAGTTTTTGAATCAAAGTGTTCATACTCTTGAGTAAGTATGGTCCTTCTGTTTTTTTTTGATGGCTTTGGTTCCTTGACATCTGACTTCCAAAGCATCCTATATTTCTTTTGCAGTTTTGCATCCAATCACCCTATTTGACATAGCATTGTCAAGAGCACTGTGCAAAAAGTGTTTTACTTTTGCATCCTTACTGATTGATGAGATGTCCTCAGGAGTATAGTCTTTCTTTTCTTTGGGGATCATCTTCTGGGGTTCATCTCCAACTGCAACAGAGAGCTTTGTTGGCATGTGTGGACCATCATAAATCCTGTCCAGGTACTCTGGATCTGTAGATTCCAGAAACATAGCCATTCTAACCTTCCAGATAGGATATTCAGATGCCCTGAGGACCGGAACCCTAAGTGACTCATATCTACTGTTTGTAGTTTGTGATTTCTCAGACATGATTGTGTGAATAAGATCTCACTGTAGGTATATCAACAGAGCTGGCTCTGATACCACTTGTTAGGCCGAATAAACTCACTATATAGATTAATATAGTGAACACAATCAATAACAAAATACGTCAATATAAGAGATTCAACAAAGTAAACTCCTATTCACAATACTCAGTAGGTTACAAAAACTCTCTTAGTGATTTATATCTTATCACTAAGTGCTGCTGGGTTACAAGAATAATATTCTCGATGTTCTAACTCTTCTAGAGTAAACCCTGATCTGTGTTTATATACACAGTTACATGATATCTACTGATTGATTTATAATTATCTGCTTCCTAAAATAATCTAATCAGTAGCTATCCTTCTGCTGTCCTGATTTGCATAATCTCCCTTGATCTTTTATCTTCCTTATTTAGTCAGATCTGCTCCTGAAAATCAGCCGCCTGCAAACTCTGATCATCGATAAACTCTGATCCAGCTGTCAGTCGTTAAACTCTGATTTCAGCTAAACTCTGATATTTGCTTCTGCACACTAAACAAGTTAGATACCTGTGACATCATCAAATATGTAACATACTGCTTACCTTCTTTCTTCCGAACGTATGTGCTTTAGGTCTGTTAATATTATATCTTTAATTATATGACAGAGGTCTGAAGTTCAGTTGTTGTTGCTGGTTTTTCCGAAGTTAAGGACTATGGTAGTGTAATTAGTCATGGAGATCAATCGGATTTGGAGTCTACTTACACATAAGCTTATCACCTCTATACTTTTAAAGAGGCTTAACAAGCTACCACTTACCAGTATAACATGATTTAGCATCTCAGTAGAGAAAAAATATTACTCTAATCTTGATATATTTTATTTCCTAAAGTAGGTGATAAGTAGTCACCGACCTCTCCTTTCTGTCACACACGGGTGCGCGCGCATGCACACCCATATATCATTCGGCCATTGTTGAGCTAATAGGCAGAATAAAATCTTTCCCTGGTGCTCAATCACAAACCACTTCAGTTCTTCTCTTGTTTAATTTTTTGTCTACTTGATTAGACAAAATTAACTTAACTCCAATCAGTTGAAAAGAGTTGGTTCCTGTCTCTCATTCTTTTTTTTAAGTCACAAACACACAGCTGTTAAACATATTGAGGTTATGATAGGGGGAAGGAGCCAAAAGAGAGTCAAAAGTTGTAATGGAATTGGACAAATTGGCCATACATAATAATCTTGATATAGATTTGATCTTAGTGGGTGGCATTCTAATGAGTGGTGAATTATTATATCTTCTTTTAACCATATGACCAGATTCATTTTTCTGGTTAAAGACTACAGAGGGTACTATCTTTCCTTCTGATTTTCTTTGAAACCAATCAGTTAAAAAGAGTTGGTCCCTGTCTCTCATTCTTTCTTTTAAGTCACAAACACACAGTTGTTAAACATATTGAGGTTATGATAGGGGGAAGGAGGCAAAAGAGAGTCAGAAGTTGTAATGGAATTGGACAAATTGCCCAACATAATAATCTTGATAAAGATTTGATCTTAGTGGGTGGCACTCTAATGAGTGGTGAATTATTATACTTCTTTTAACCATATGATCAGATTCATTTTTCTGGTTAAAGACTACAGAGGGTACTATCTTTCCTGCTGATTTTCTTTGAAAATTTTGCACCACACGTCATGTTCATTTCATCCACGAGAACGCAATGTGAAATCGGAGTTTTTTTTTCTTAACAAGTTCATTAACAAGGAAAAACACTTGGTGAAGCATCCAATCATATAAGTCACAATTGGCACAGTCTTAGGATGCAGTCTACTTGGAAAAATGTAGCCATCTTCCATAGGCTGTGTTTTTGGTATACAGAAACACTATCATCACATCAACTGTTATTTGTCACTCTGGCCCTCTCATTTGTTTACAGCTTTTTTACACTGCTCGACACGCATTTTAAGGCGCATATAAAATATAGTTCCATAATTTATTTTAAAAAAAATTATTTTTTCTATAAAAATTTAAATACTAAAATTTTATTTAAAAGAAAAAAAGTTCAAAATAATATATTAAACTATATTTTATGTGAGCATTAGAATGTGTGCCGAGTCTCCATAAAGGGGGAGTACTCCCTCTTTTTTTTTCTCAAAATTCTCATTGATGCATAATTTTTAATAAAATCGTATTAAGTACACAAGACCGAGCATATGATTCATTACTCTGTTTTAGCACTAGAGACTCGGGGTTAATTTCTTCTCAAGTATGGTTAATATACTTTTTTGGAACACGATGTCTTTCGGCCCTCTCATTTGTTTACAGCTTTTTTACACTGCTCGACACGCATTTTAAGGCGCATATAAAATATAGTTCCATAATTTATTTTCAAAAAAATTCTTTTTTCTATAAAAATTTAAATACTTAACTTTTATTCAAAAGAAAAAAAAGTTCAAAATAATAAATTAAACTATATTTTATGTGAGCATTAGAATGTGTGCCGAGTCTCCATCCCCCAACGTGAACAATTGAGGGGGAGTACTCCCTCTTTTTTTTTTCTCAAAATTCTCATTGATGCATAATTTTTAATAAAATCGTATTAAGTACACAAGACCGAGCATATGATTCATTACTCTGTTTTAGCACTAGAGACTCGGGGTTAATTTTTTCTCAAGTATGGTTAATATACTTTTTTGGAACACGATGTCTTTCAGCATATATAGCCAAGTAACTACTAGAACATTTGTTTTAGTAGTTGTGCAGAATTACTTCTTCCTATTTGCTATAAGCCCTTGCTTACACATCTGCAACTTAACAAGTACAAAATTTTCAAGTAGCCTGCTGCAAGGCACAGCTCTAAATGTGATCTACTATATCTGAAAATAAAACAGCTTCAGGTTCACATGTGGAAAATGCCCAAACTTATGTTGTGATAAGCCTCACTCACATGGAGGAGAACTTGTTCTCTTATATGAGGGCACTTGGGATCCCCTTTTTCAAACAGCTGAAGACATTTATTTGGCAGTTATACGCTTAGTCTGGCTAAGATTATTATATTTTCTGAACCATTAAGGAAGCTATATATTAGATAAGTTGCTATAAGAGTGATCTCCTCTAAACAAGATATTCGACTTTTATTGTTTATATTAGTTGGTTATATTTTAAAAATAGTAGGTTATCAATATTTTAGATTATAATAAATAGTATATATCAATTGAATATAGTTATTTTGGTGAGAACTTGTGAGCACATGACAGCCATAAGTCTTTCATTGTCCTAATGAATATCGAAGTCTTTAATGATAAAATTCTATATTCAATAGAGAAGTCTTTTGTAGTAGTATAATAATGATTATAAAATCCTAATCAATATGAAAGTGACCAAATTTGGTACTTTTGGTACCGATGTTCCACCGAATTGTGGTAAGTTCATAGGAATAAAATATTTTACATGAAAAATTTCGATAATTAAAGTGTTGCAGCACTTGGTGAACTAAATGTGAGTAGCGGTCGAAATGGAAAGGAACCCCATGATTTGGCATGACGGGGACGGGGTAGGGCAGGATAAGGAGGCAAATAAATAATCAAACATACCACTGATTATAATTGGGTTAGCTGATAAAATGTGCAAGGCGCAATCATAATTTTCCACACTGCACTGCTAAGTACAGTACTGTACAATATGTTGTTTGACTGTATTTTCGACCACCTCGGTGGTGCGATAGTTTTGTGCATAAACTCATTAATTCTGCGTAAATTAATTTATTTCATTTAATAATATGGTTTTGTTCCGGAGCACAAAGGCTAAAATAAACTATATGTTGTATTAGTTTAAGATTTGACAAACAGGTTGCATCTTACAAAATGTATGTTTTGCACTAATTGATAGATAGCAAGACATGGTTATTGTTATATGCAAAATTATGAAGAATAACCAAATGGGCCAGGCCCACAAAAGAAGGTCTACTTGGGCCAGGAAAGTCAAGATCAATTCAATTTCAAGGTAACCCTGTTAAAAGACAGGGCGTGCCCTATCTTTAGGCGCGCCCACTTACCAAAGAGAGTTCATTTCGCCATAATTCAGAAGGGCAGTAAGAGATACTTTGTGTTTAGGGGGACGCCCTTGAACATGAGTAGATCTCATTGTTATATGATGAAGGCCCTACCTTGTAGTCTAGGGAGTTGTCCTCCTTGGGAGGTAGAGGATAAAAAAGGAAGACACACCCTGGAAGGTCCTATCTCTGTAGTCTGGCGGGTTGCCCCTGTCGGGGAGTAGGATAGTGCCCTTGCATTTGGGGTAAGCCCAAAGGGCTAGGCCTCATCGTATTGGGCCCCTTTGCGGGAGGAAGATTCTAGAAGGGGAGGCCCAGCCCACATGGGTCTCTTAGGAGAAAGAACTACGTCCCGGCTTGATCCCCTATATATAGGGGTACGTAGGCATATTGTAGGCATCGATCATTCTAGAGAGCTATTCCAGTTAGCAATCTTGAACCCTTTGCTTACAATTGCAGCCACCTCCATAACAAACAACCAACCACTTCCTACATTCTCGCCAACAAGAATCCTGATCCACGCCGTGAACCTTATCTTTGTTAACCTACTAGTTTTCTCCGTTAACAAATTGGCGCTAGAAGGAGGGGCCGGTCAAGATTTTCCATCAAGGAGAAAGATGTCGAATCACGGCGAGATAACGCCCGGCGGGAACCAGCCCCCCGATCCGAGCTCGGGGATAGGCAATAACACTCCCGTCGACAATGCACCCGACGGGAACACTCCCCACGACATGGCGATCATCATAACAGATGGGGAGCCTGTCGTCATGAGACGCCCCATCTCCAACTCGCCGCCGGTCTTCATGAGCAATGAGGAGTTACTTAAGGAGTTGCATTACTTAAGAAACGAACGAGAGAACAGCAAGCGCTCAGAGAGCGAGTCGCTCAACTTGAGTCTCTTGTTCCCGGAACACATCGTTCCGGGAAGCAACCCTTTGAAGAAGAGAGTCAGTCAGGCCATCGTGATGATAGAAGGTCTGTCATTGTTCCGCGGAACTTATTCGCGTCAGGCGGCCTGACCACCGTCGGAGGAGAGGGTGCTAGAGACGGAGGAAGACCTCCGCAAGATAGGCGAGCGACCGCACACCTGGAGGAGGCCAGTCGAGATGTTAACGCTCTGGCGGAAAGATACAGAGGAAGAGTCAGTAGGGCGGATCTGTTGGCCCTGATCAAAGATCTTGAAAGCAGACCCGAATATGCGAGTACCGGGTCAAGAACGGCAGGCACGGGCCGAGATGGACATAGGAGGGAGATTCCACATGGGTCAGACTCAAGAAGCTACGACAGATCTAAAGAACAAGAACCCCGTGGTTTGGGTGGAAGATCGGAGCGAGACCCGATCGTGCTCGAAGGACGGCAGAGTCAGGGAGGAACGCGCGAGCATGCGACTTCTCCGGGTAACGGAACGACTCATCATCAGGTTCTTTTCTTATCTCCTCTCGTAAATTATTGTAAAAGTTATATTATATTGCATTCTAGTAGTAGTAGGGCATGTAATAACGAATGGTTAGGCAAATCTTGATCAGACCATTGCCGATCCTCACATCCAAGCCTCATCTCAGGCCAATGCGCCCCCGACCGCTCAGACTCATGCCAATCAATCCAATCCTCTCGCCACAGCAAATGATCTCATGACCACTGGAACGCAACCAACAGTGACTCCACCACAGCCAAATATTCAGACCATTCCAGGCATTGGAGCTATTGATGTCAGTAGCCTTAGGAAGCTTCTGGCACATTTTGATGGAAGTCAGACATCTCTCTCAAGCCAAGCCCTATCACCATTCTCTGCTGAGGTGATAGAGGCCCCGCTGCCAGCTAATTACAGGAACACTACATCCGATCTTAAGTTTCATGGCAATTCAGATGCCGTAGAGTTTCTTGGAAGGTTCAATGTTGAAATGGGTGTCTACCAGATACCGGATCTTGTTAGGTGCAGACTCCTTGCGGCCACATTCAGAGATAGCGCCTACCAATGGTTCCGGAAGTTGGAGCCAGCATCCATCACTTCTTGGATAAGCATGCAGACTATGTTCTTGACTCAGTTCCAGGCAACCGTCAAGTACGCTCCACCAGTCACCACTTTGGCAAACATCAAACAGAAGGAAGGAGAGACTCTCCATGCTTACTTCAAACGTTTTAATGCGGAATTGTCTAATGTCCGGGGAGCGACAGATGAGACATTGAAAAGTTTCTTGGTGGCTGGGCTTCGAGTAGGAACCGACTTTTGGAAGCACTTGCAAGGCAATGATCCCAAGTCCTTAGCAGATCTTTATGCAAGGGCTGAGGCATACAAGAATGTTGAGCAGCCATTAGCCGAAAGCAGGAAGAATGAGAGGAGCCCCAATAAGGCCCGACCAAAAAGAAGAGACCGGTCTCCGAGTCCAGAGCAAAGAGGGAGGCGACGCAGTCCCAATCGGGTCAACACGACTTACAGAAGGTACTACACGCCCCCCCCGGGATTACGAAGAAAGAGGAGATCGCTGGACACCGCTAGCCGCACCAATTGAACACATCTTCGAGGTTAATCGTGACAAAGGGCTTTTCCGCAGGCCGGCGCCTTTAAATTCTCGGCAAGCCAAGAACAAGGACAAGTATTGTGAATACCATGAATCAACTGGGCATGACACCCATGAATGTAGACAGTTGAAAGAAGAAATCGAGTCACTAATCAAAGAGGGTCATCTTAACGAGTGGATAGTCCGTGAAGCCCGATCTCGACGGGATAATCGAGCCAAGGACAAGAGGGGACTTGGCTACACCGGTGAGCAAGGGGGGAAGCAAGAAGATATCCAGTTCGTTAAAGAAGGAAGTATCCATGTCATCTTCGGTGGACCACACTTGGCTGGAGATGGGACTAAGGCCATGGAGAGATACGCTAAGGAGGCTAAAGGTAGGCCCCTTACTAATGTCCACAATTTGTCATCTAGGCCTTCTAAAGTCTTTAAAGGAGAAGCTGTTGATATAACTTTTTCAGAAGAAGATGCAAGATGGGTCCACCACCCCCACAATGACGCACTGGTGATCGCTCTTCGCATTGGTCCGATGAATGTTCACCAAGTGCTTGTTGATAACGGGAGCTCTGTCAACATTCTCTATTATAGCACCTACCAGAAGCTTGGCCTCCCTGATAAGGATATGAAAGTTGAGGATGTGTATATCTACGGATTTGGAGGAGAGGCTGTGAAGGTAAAGGGAACAATCCGGCTCCCAGTAACTCTAGGAGAAGGAACATGCTCAGCCACTCAGGTCATGGACTTTATGATTGTGGATCACGACTCATCACACAATGCCATTGTTGGGCGATCACTATTGAAAGAGATGAGAGTGGTCACATCAATATATCATTTGTCTATGAAATTCACAACACCTGGAGGAATTGGAGTTGTGAGAGGGTGCCAGTATGACTCCAGAGAGTGTTACCTGCAATCTCTCAAAGGTTTCAGGAAAAGTAGATCACTGAAAGAGTCCACGGGTACAAATGCCAGTGAGGTGGTCAATATGACTTACTTCGTCCAGTTTCCTGAGGAAGAGGATAATCTCAAGCAATCGAAGGGGAAAGAAGTAATGGAAGTAGATTCGGACGAAGGACTTAAGCCTTGTTCTATATGGGAAAAAGGGGAGACATCCGGAACCAAGGAGGGATCTGATCTAGACCCGCGGCTACCCCTGGAGTTGGCCAAAACTGGCCCAGCTGAGGATACAATCGAGATCCAGGTTGGAAAAGCTGATGAAGCTAAGGCACTAAGGATAGGTTCCAAGCTGAAAGAAGAGTTAAAGATGAATCTTATACAGTTCTTGACGAACAACTTAGATGTTTTTGCCTGGTGCCATGCAGACATGATAGGAATTGATCCAGAAGTAATGAGCCATCACTTAAATATTAATCCCACCAAGAAAGGGGTCAGGCAGAAGAGAAGGGCTATTAGCGGAGAGAGGGCCCAGGCATTAAAAAAAGAGGTCGACCGTTTGCTAGGTGCTAAGTTGATTAAAGAATCCTTCTACCCAACATGGCTGGCCAATCCAGTCCTTGTTAAGAAGCCTAATGGGAAATGGAGGACTTGTGTTGATTTCACTGATCTAAATAAAGCATGCCCGAAGGATAGCTTCCCTCTTCCAAGGATAGATCAGTTGGTAGATGCCACTGCCGGACATGCCTTGCTGAGTTTCATGGATGCCTATTCAAGATACAATCAGATCCCCATGCATGAGCCAGATCAGGAACATACTTCATTTATAACAGACAGAGGGTTATATTGTTATATAGGGATGCCATTCGGGCTAATCAATGCTGGCGCAACTTACCAACGCCTTGTGAACATGATGTTTAAAGAACAGATTGGTAAGACTATGGAGGTTTATGTAGATGACATGCTGGTCAAGTCTAAGGAGGCGCAAGATCACATTCAGCACTTGGCTGAAATGTTTGACATACTTAGGAAGTATCGAATGAAGCTGAATCCCCAGAAGTGTGTATTTGGAGTTGAGTCTGGTAAATTCTTGGGGTTCATGGTAAACCATCGAGGGATCGAAGCTAACCCTGCAAAAATCAAGGCATTACTCGATATGAAGTCTCCTCAGAATGTTAGGCAGGTTCAGAGCCTTACAGGAAGGATAGCGGCATTAAATAGATTTGTGTCCAAGTCCTCAGAAAGATGCAAGGAGTTATTTAAGGCTATCAAGGATGCAGGGAAAACATTTGTATGGACAGATGAATGTGAAGAGGCCTTCCAAAAGATAAAGGAACAGTTGGGGAAGCCACCTCTCTTGGCCAAACCAGTAGAAGGAGAAACATTAATCTTATATCTGGCTGTGTCAAGATGCTCCATCAGTGCTGTCCTTGTAAAGGAGGAAAAGGATGTTCAACTGCCGGTATACTATGTTAGCAAGAGGTTACAGGATGCTGAGACAAGGTACACCAGCATGGAAAAGTTGGTATATTCTTTGATCTTAGCAGCAAGGAAACTTCGTCCATACTTTCAGGCACACAAGATAGAGGTAAGAACCTCGTATCCTCTACGTTAGATTATGCATAAGCCTGAAGCCACGGGGAGACTCATGAAGTGGGCTGTTGAGCTAGGACAGTTTGACTTGGATTATAAGCCTAGAGCTACTATCAAAGGCCAAGCCTTGGCTGATTTCTTGCTGGAATTTGAAGATGATATTCAGGAGTGGGCAATAGTGCCGTATAATCCAGTTGTTGAAACCATTAATGGTCTTTTGGTGGAAGATGACACATGGTGGAACTTGCATGTCGATGGGGCTATCAATTCTGACGGAGCTGGAGTTGGAATAGTGTTGGTTAGTCCCGGGGGGTGTCGGTTGTTGAGTGCCATTCACCTAGGGTTCCCTGCAACCAACAATGATGCAGAATATGAAGCTTTAATCAATGGTCTATCCTTAGCCATAGAGATGAAGGCTAAGAACCTTATCATATACAGTGATTCTATGTTGGTGGTTCATCAGGTAAACGGGGGGTTCTTGGCTCGGGGTTGGAGAACGAACTTATACATGACCCATACGCAAGAAATGATGAAGAAGTTCAGAGAGGTACATTTGGAAAAGGTCCCGCGGGAGAAAAATGAGGGTGCTGATGCATTGGCCAAAGCCAGTTCCAGAAGGGACACTAAACTTTTGGGAACTATCCAACTCTGTGTTCAGGAGAAGCCAAGTGTGTCAGAAGCACAGAAGGTTACCCGGTTCAGAGAAGATCTGATGGAAGTAGAGGATGAAGTTGTGGATACTTGGATGACCCCTATACTTAAGTTCATCCTGGAGGGTCAGCTCCCGGAAAGTGTAAAGGAAGCAAGAAGTCTCAGATACAAAGCAGCAAGATTTGTCACGTATGATGGGGTCTTGTACAAAAGGGGGTTCAACCAACCGTTGCTGAAGTGCATTGCAGGGGACGATTGCAACTATATCTTGAGGGAAGTACATGAAGGAATATGTGGCAATCACTCGGGGGGTAGTTCACTTGCTTTAAAGATCCTTAGGCAAGGATACTACTGGCCGACTATGAGGAGTGAAGCAAGCAAGTTCGTGCAGGCGTGTGACAAGTGCCAGCGATTTGCCACATATTCATCTCGTCCTGCAGCAAGTCTGACTCCGTTACTCAGTCCATGGCCATTCGCTTTGTGGGGGATAGATCTCATTGGAGAGCTTCCAAAAGCCAAAGGAGGAGTCAGGTATGCAGTAGTGGCAGTAGATTACTTTACAAAATGGGCCGAGGCCGCGCCTCTAGCAACCATTACTGCTAAGAAGATAACAAGCTTTGTATTCAATTCAATCGTGTGCAGATTTGGTATCCCGTACAAATTGATATCTGACAATGGGAAACAGTTCGACAACAAAGAGTTGAAGAAATTATGTGATGACCTGAATATAAGAAGAAACTTTGCAGCCGTGTACCATCCACAAAGCAATGGACAGACTGAAGCAATCAACAAGATCATCAAACACACGCTGAAGGCCAAGTTGGAAGAAAAGAAAGGTGATTGGCCGGAGGAGCTTCCAATGGTACTATGGTCATACAACACTACGCCAAGGACAACCACTGGGGAGTCGCCGTTCATGTTGACCTATGGCTGTGAAGCAATGGTTCCAGTAGAGGTCGGAGCAGGTTCCTTCAGGAGAGACCACTTTCAGGAAGAGGACAATGTTGTCAACCAGAGGCTACATCTAGATATGTTGGAAGAAGTCAGAAGGGAGTCGCAAGTTAGGTTGGCAACATATCAACAAAGGACAGCCCGGTTCTATAACAGTCAAGTCAAGCCTAGACCTTTCAAAGTAGGAGACTTGGTATTGCGCAAGATGATGCCAGGGATGAAAGTGCCAGGTCATGGAGTGTTTGGTGCAAATTGGGAAGGACCATACCGCATTCGAGCTGAGATCTTTGGAGGAGCCTATTATTTGGAAGATATGCAAGGTGAGCCCATATCCAAGGCATGGAATGCCGAGCACTTGAAGAAGTATTATCAGTAAGAGTGACATGAAATTTTCAGATACAGCAGAACATCCTTTGTAATCACTTTTCAATAGATAATGATAAAGCCTTTAATTCATTCTACTACCTGCAAAACACAGGGCGCGCCCAAACATGGGGCGCGCCTACTCGCCAACAACTTGGCAGACTGTGCAAGTCATCTAAGGGTAATAACTCCTCTTAAGAAGCTTAATTAAGGAAAAGTTCACAGGATAAGCAATCCAGCAGAGTGATAAGCATCTAACAAATCAACTGCTCTCTTTGGTTTAAAAAGTATCCTGACAAGGCGCGCCAAGATATACAAAAGAGGGTTCACTTAAAGAAGATATACGTCATATAGGAGAAAGTTTTCATACAAGTACAATAAAGAAGAGCGAACAAACAATATTGTAAAAGACAGCAATTAATAAAGCAAATATCTTCAAATAAAAAGAGGGCGCGCCCCAGATTAGAATTCAAGGAAAAATACCAAATAAATTACTTAAACAAGTTGCAGGGTTCCAGGGGCCCGCGCCCTAAAATGTTTTTAAACTAAATTAGGTTTGGTCTTGGGAAGAGTCAATAGGATTGGGTTGAGATCCGGAGGCATCGGTGGTTTGAGCATCTGGAACATTCTCACCATTCTAGAGCCTTGGAACTTCATCTTCCTTAGTTTCCTCGCCATCCTGGCGCGCCTCAAGGGGAGATTCCTATTGAAGAAATTTAGTCGCAGAGGCAGAAGCAGCTTCGAGCTCTATCTCCATCCTTTTATCCTCGATGGCCTTGGCTTCTTCAATCTTAAATTCTTCAATCCAAGCTCGGGTAGCAGGAACAAATTTGCTCCAGTCATACTCTGGATCTACGGCTAAGAATCCCGTGACATAGCTCCTAAATCCTGAAGCGAATGAAGAAGTCTGTACCTCGACCACTTGATCCTGTAGGGCCTCGACTTTATTCTCCAAGGACAGAACTTTCCCACTGGAGTCAGTCAGCTCCTGGGCAGTTTTATTTAGTTCTATCCTGAGGTTGGCAGCATCTGACTTCAGCTTGGAGATATCTCGCTCAGCCTTGCTCTTAAATTCATCCAGCTGAGACTTGTCCTTTCCAGCAGCTTCCAGTTGTTTCTTTAGTTTGCTGTTCTCCTCATTGGCAGCATCAAGGCGCGCCTTGAGTATTTCAGTGTCAGAGGGATTGCATGTTAAATGAAAAAACAGCTCCTCCGCGGCGCGCCTACACGCCTCAGCTGCTTGCTCACCTGTCCTTTGCTGCCAGTTATGGAACCTCCCTGGGCCTAAATACACATCGGCCATCTTGGCAAACCAGTCACCTGCAGCTGTGACTGGAGCCTCATAAGGGAATTCTGAAGTAGTTTCCGTTCCCTTCAACTTCTTATTCTGAACAAGAGCATCCTCTTGGGCTTTTCTTTTTTCCTCCTTCTTCTTGGGAGGAGATCGTTTGAGAGCTGGCTGGCTAACAGAGACTTTACTCGGCTGCTTTAAACCGGACGTGCCCTGAGTCTTGGCGTGCCCTGTGCTGATTCCGAACCCAGCAGGAAGTGACATGTCTGAAAAAACAGGAAAGATAAATATCAGTCTACAAAACTAAGCACAGATATACGTAAAGTTACTTATACAAGAAACAAGACATCAATACAGGTAACAATGGCATATGATCACTACATGCAAGGCATATAAGAAGTATGGAGAAAGTAGTGAAAGAAAAAGAGCACAAATACCGGGACTAGGCGCGCCATATCCATCGGAATCTTCGCTACCAACCTCTTCCTCTGAGATGTGTTCTTCCACCTCTTTAGCTTTTCTCTTTATGGGGCGGCCCCCATAGAAGTCTTGATATGGACATATATCCCCTACTGCGTTACTCAAGAAGCCATATTCTTTTAAGCGTTCGGTAGTAACAAGATGATTAATGATCTTCGCCTCATAGGGTAGGTTAATGATATTTTCCGCCCGCCTCTTGGCGCGCCCAGTAAGCACTGACTGTTTTCGTTCAGCTAGACATACAAAGAATAGTCTAAGTAGAAGAAAGACAAAAGAAAAACGAGGAAAGGGCGCGCCTAAAGATAAGAAACTTACTAGGAGAAGTATTAAATTGAGTCCTGACCCTCTCCTCTGGCCAGGTATAGAAGAAAGGTTCCTTCCATTTCTTCTCGTTGCTGGTCTTTCCCTCAGACCATCCTGTGGAGTTGTGAGTCTTCCAAACCACTAAATAATAATAGCCCAGACTGGACGCGCCCAATCTAAAGAAAAAACTTAAATCTTCCATTGTAGGGGCGCGGTTGTTATGATCTTGATAAAGCATATACAAGGCGATGGCTAACTCCCAGCCATTGGGAGACAGTTGAATTGGAGCAATATCAAACCACTCAATTATCGATCTGAAGTATGGATGGAGAGGGGGACCGACGCCTAGCTTTACTAACTTTGGTGTAAGAACCATTCTGGGGATGCGAAGCCTAGAATTGTAGTCAAAGATATGGGGTCTCATCCAGGGATGAGGGCGCGCCCAGATACATCCCTTATCATTATACCTAAGGCACCACTCAATCTCTGCCTTAGAAGCAGTGGAGGACAACCCCACACATGCTAGCTTACCCGCCTTCTTGCGCCGTTTGGCTTTGAGGGTCTCACGTACGTCTCCTTCTTCCTCCCAGTCGAAGTCCAACTCATTATCCGCTATTTGAGGATGAGCGTAGGGGTTAGGAGATGGGGCTGGAGAAGGAGGGCGCGCCTCATCTGATGAGTCCTCCTCCCTAATAGCATGATAAAAGGTTCTGGCTTCTTCTTCGGCTGCAGCTTCTTCAGAATCCTCATCATATTCATCACCATCATCTGCTAGTCTTTCTGCATCAGCGTTATCCGGTTGGTCATCTACAGATTCTATAATACGGCTCTTCTTAGGATAATCACGAAGATCCTGGTCGTCTTGATCCAAAAGTTCTTTTATAACGACTTGACTGGTTTCTGGCAACTCAGGAGAAGAGGCCCCACTTTCAGCCATGACTGTGGGGGGTTGAAAAGGAAAAGAGCGTAAAGGGGTCGGTGAAAGGAGATCTGGCGCGCCCAGAATAGCCAGCCGCAAAAGAAAAGGAACAAGTTGTAACAACTGGGCGCGCCGAAATAAAATAAATAAATAAATAAATAAAAATAAAAGAAGAAAGAAGAGAAGTGGATGAGAATCAAAGAACAAGAAGGCGCGCCCAAAGATAGGGCGCGCCAAGAAAGAAAGAAGAGGGAAAGACACGGCAGAGCAAAGAGAAAAAGTAGTAACCCTACAATACATCTCTACATGGAACGGAAATAGGGAACTATATATTATCATTACGGGACGCGCCTAGTCTATGATAAAAAGTTCAGGCAACACAAACATATATTCTAAATCAAACATTACCCACGCACGATCAAACAAGGATATATACATGATACATACACAAGAACGAATGAAGAACAGTAGGAAAGCTGAAGGGTCACATGCTCAAATCACACATATTCCTCGGTGAAAAAGAGAAATAAAAGCATAGGAAGATACCTTATGAAGAGGTGAGTTCTGGGCTGGCCTTGAAATCCAAAATGGAGCACTGACGCGATCTGTGGAGCTCGGCG
This sequence comes from Daucus carota subsp. sativus, assembly GCF_001625215.2. NCBI lineage: Eukaryota > Viridiplantae > Streptophyta > Magnoliopsida > Apiales > Apiaceae > Daucus > Daucus carota. The sequence goes on from NC_030384.2 coordinate 16,186,825, forward strand.
AAAGCAAACGGCGGCGAGAGGGTTTTTGTTTGAAGTGAAAATGCGAAAGAGATGAAGAAATGAAAAAAAAGGGGGGCGAGCGTATTTATACTAAGATATAAAATAAAAAAAAACAAAAAGGAGTAATGGGATACAGCTGTTGATGGGCTAAAGTTTCAAAGGTCAAGGACATAGGGCGCGCCCAATAGTGGTCACGCCAATACTTATTCAGAAGAAAGGGAATCAAGCCAGAAACGAATAGATTGTTAAAATCTCGCCAACATTTTTAATGATGCCAAGATCTGGGGGGTAGTTGTTATATGCAAAATTATGAAGAATAACTAAATGGGCCAGGCCCACAAAAGAAGGTCTACTTGGGCCAGGAAAGTCAAGATCAATTCAATTTCAAGGTAACCCTGTTAAAAGACAGGGCGCGCCCTATCTTTAGGCGCGCCCACTTACCAAGGAGAGTTCATTTCGCCATAATTCAGAAGGGCAGTAAGAGATACTTTGTGTTTAGGGGGACGCCCTTGAACATGAGTAGATCTCATTGTTATATGATGTAGGCCCTACCTTGTAGTCTAGGGAGTTGTCCTCCTTGGGAGGTAGAGGATAAAAAAGGAAGACACACCCTGGAAGGTCCTATCTCTGTAGTCTGGCGGGTTGCCCCTGTCGGGGAGTAGGATAGTGCCCTTGCATTTGGGGTAAGCCCAAAGGGCTAGGCCTCATCGTATTGGGCCCCTTTGCGGGAGGAAGATTCTAGAAGGGGAGGCCCAGCCCACATGGGTCTCTTAGGAGAAAGAACTACGTCCCGGCTTGATCCCCTATATATAGGGGTACGTAGGCAAATTGTAGGCATCGATCCTTCTAGAGAGCTATTCCAGTTAGCAATCTTGAACCCTTTGCTTACAATTGCAGCCACCTCCATAACAAACAACCAACCACTTCCTACATTCTCGCCAACAAGAATCTTGATCCACGCCGTGAACCTTATCTTTGTTAACCTACTAGTTTTCTCCGTTAACAGTTATCATATTATTGTATTTACTATTGTTTTTCGAAGATAAGCTTATGATTTCATTTTTTGCTATATGCTTTATCAGGTTGATGGAGCGCGATGAGGAGCGTTGGAAAAAGTTCAAAGAAGAGCAGAGGAAACGTTTATGAGATATTGAAGAACAGGTATTGTGTATTAATATATACAAATTTTTAACTTTAACAAATGTAGTTGCTTGCCACTTTTGAAGCATGACATGAATTTTTTTTAATGTACTGAAGAGTGTCCCGAAGATGACAGATTTGGAAATTTTGGCTGGCAAACGCAGGATTAAGTTGCAAGCTGGTTTGTATTGGTCAATATTTTATTTATCTTACTTTTAAAAGTTGAATTTGTGAATATAAACTATTTTTTTGGTTAGTATTTGCCCCACCCTGTAAAATGTTTAATCATTATTATACAATATTTGTTTAATCTCTTTGATTTGTAATATTAGAAATTTTTTTAAATAGGAAACAGACAGAATGTATTCAAGAGCTACTCACATTTGGTTGGTGATTATAGCCCATTGACACGTATGTTAATCTGTAATAATTTTTGCAATATTATAAATTTTGTGTTGAGATTAAGGTTATGCAATTAAAATGGTGTTAATAATTTCTATGTTCACTTTATAGTTGTGCCTGTAATGTCTGAAACTTTGGAAAAGACGGCGTCTGAAATTAGCAAGAAATGGCTTCTGGCCATTTAGCAACCATGGATTTTCTGGGAATTTCTGTTTGAGTTCTGTTATAGTTGGTTTACCTCAGAACTAAATGAAAATACTTTCTGGATTTAAATAGGTTGATTTTAGAAGCAGGTTTCTCCAGTTTTCCCTACCAAACATATAGGTAACATCTGATCAAGTGATAATCAGACTACATACATTTTTTGATAAAAGCATATAGATTATTACAATATAGAAGTGCATTCTTATTATTTATTGATACAAATATGCCTTAAGTTAGGCATTGGCGTCCTTCCGTTCCCAAAATATAATTGATTGATAGAGTTTCAAGACAAAATACAATACTATGTCCTACAAACTGGAAATGAAGCTTAGTCCCTGTTGGGGACCTTGGGACCTCATTAAGTGCCTCAACTCAGCTTTTGAGTTAGAATTTTGGTACCCAACTGGTCTGGTTTTTAATAAACCGGTCTGTTTGGCTTTCTTTAGCTCCCTGCTTATATTTTCCCTATAAAGCTGAAGCTGGCCACATATATCAAATTTTTCTTCATATACAAGGGAAGAGATCCACTTAGATAGTTACTGGATACATCAAGCCAAGTTAGTTGTGTAAGGTTAGTCAATGATTCAGGTCGGTTCCCCCTAAGAGAATTTCGAGAAAGCACAAGGTTAGTAACTTTTTGTCTCACAATCCTCATCTGAAGCTGAGTACAAAGTTGTCGTAAATGCTTCTGCTGAAGTTTTGTGGATATAAAATTTATTGGAGGAACTGTCTATTCCAATTTCTACAGTCCCTACAATATATATTGTGATAAGACCGGAGCACATTATCTGCATTGTAATATCCTCTTTTTCACTCAAGAATGAAGCATTTCATTCATTTTTCACTGAGGGAACAAGTTTCTGATAGCACACTTAAGGTGATCGTCGTGGGGTGACACTCAAGTTTCTTTCTTACTTAATTTTGGATTTTTGTTTTGGATTTTTTCGTTTATAATCAGAAGCATCTTTCATTGATTGTGAATCTTATGATGACTTTTCTTTCTCTTTGTTACTTCTGTGCACCCATGGATATATCTTCTGATCTTACAGAGTTTGGAAGAACACCTGTAGCTATAATATTACCTGCCGTAATAGTATCTGCTACACAACATTTAGTACTAATCTTAAAGAAATATGACTTCATTTTATCAACAAATTTGCATGTCTGTGCAAGAAAGTTCATTACACTGGCACCCAATGTGGTCAGTCTACAAAGCAAATGGTATCAGATGGATCCTTCTGTAGTTGGCCTTTAGTGTACAAGTACAACTAGCTGTTCTGATATGTTGTGATTCCATCTGCAATGTGATAGCATGAACTCAGCTTGGTTTTCTGTATATAAAGTTTAAGCTATGATCTGAAGAACATAACACTACCTTGGTTTCTTTATCTTGGTTAGATGTGTTTCGTATGCTGATGATACTTGTGAGTGGCAGGATTAATATTTAGAGGGCATAGTAGTATTATAGTAAAGGTCCATGCATTAATATTTTGTATGAAAAATTTTCTAGAATTACCAAACAAGCTTCCTGGATGACTTTATGTACTATGAGAATCGACAGAAGCTCCAGAAACAGGAGAAAGCAAAGCGATTACTCAAAAACTATGAAAATCAATTTATTTTGCCTCGCACATAACCTCCTCGAAAGACGAATGGCATCCTTAAGTCACCTATAAAGGAAGATGCAGAACTGGAGTAGAATATTGTAGTACATAACTATCTTTGCAAGATGTAGGCTTTTTCTATTTAACTGTGTTACTTTTGGCGTTTGGTCTTGGCAACAAGGCAGCAAATAATGTATTAGATTTTGCTGATTCCTCATCGTTATATACACAATGCAGAACATCTTTCTTTTTTATTATCTTAATTATCTACTAAAAATGCTTAGAAACTGAAACCTAACTGATTTGATTAACTTTTGCTTGGCGTGTGAAATAACCTGATGTGAGCAAGCAACATTCATATACCTTGATACACTCATTCGTATAGAAAAATATTTTAAAATTGTGGAGGAGGTTTAAAATTTTGTACTGATTAGTTATTTGAGGTAGAATTACTGGCCTGAGATTCTTATATCTGCACCTTGAGCTATTCCTGACACTTTCTTTGAGAAATTTTGCAGTGACAGCATATAGTTATTAAGTTACTTCAGATTATAACGTTCACTCTTATAATATTTCCCTTTGAAACCAGTATTGATAAAGAAACAAGCTTAATTACTGATATTTAGATATATGAAATGGATTTATACTAATTAGATTATCATATTACTTGGATATAGTTTAATATTAGAATATTAAAATACATTCGCAAACTGTTTACTGACCATTATAATTCAAAACAACTTCACTTCTAAGCTTCACTTCTGCTTAGATTAATGTCAATTTATTTTATATGAATTATAGGATCATTCATTTAATTTATTACATTAATAATAAAATACTAATAGAATGATATAAAACTTATAACTAATTATATATATAAAAAAAATTGGTCGTCCGTGCTTCGCACGGGTTATAGGCTAGTATATATTAAATCTGAAAATATTGTATGGTTTAGATCATGGTCTCTTGGGTCTCTTGATAAAGCCAGTCTCTCTAGAACTCGACTCATATATATATATATATATATATATATATATATATATATAGGAAGATCCCAAGAAAACCCAGCTTATCAAGAAAACCGAGAAACTCACTTAATCACCGTTGATTTTATAATCATAATATAAATTATGATTTATCAAAAAATCAATCAAATCTAATTCATAAGGGATACTATAGTAATCTTCTACCTATATTTAATACATTCAATTAATACATATATTTAATGCATTCAATCAGTACATTCAATAAGATATGTAATTAATTGATTTCTTTTTCTACATTATCCATATCTCTCAATCAATCAATCAGTATTAAATTTGAATTTCAAATTTCAAATTTCAAAAGATTCACCTTGATAAATAAAAAAGATTTGATAACATTATTTTAATATTTATTTTTATTTATGATTTTTTGATGTATGAGGTTTGTTAAAGTGTTCCCTTAGATATTATTATAATTTTTGTATTAGGATTATTTATATTAATTGGTTTGAGATTCTTCAAAATAATATTTATTAAAAATATTAGAAGAGACAAAAGAATATCATACGGTAAATAATTTATACAAGAAAAATCTCAAATTTTAAAAGAATCTTACATGGCACAAATATTTATTATTAGTCATAAAAAATATTTTAGAGAATCTTTTGATAATTTTTTTTGCTAAATAGATATATATTAGAAAGAGGAAAGAATATACAAATATCCGGGGATCAGACTCTCTAAAACAAATCTAACAGCCTAGATTCGAATTAGAGAGCATAAAAAAACTACAAGGGCAGAACAACCCCACAAAAGCACTAATCAAAGTAAGAAATACAAGTCTGTAACTGAGGACTAATGATCATAGCTGTGGTGAACCATGGCTCAGAAGAGACCCTTGCCCTCAAATCAGTGATGATTCCATGTAGCAGCTTTCGTGGCCCAAAAACCCCTTTACCATGTCTACGAGCATTCCTTTCTCTCCAAAGGTGATAAGCAAAGATCTGTGCAGCAAGAAGACCCAACAGACGTCTAGTAGGACTATCCACACCCAGCAAACATAGAAATAAATCAATCCATCCCCAGTTTGGACGGATGGACACCATAGCAATAGGCTGCAGCAAATGATTAAGAACAAAGGATGCATAGGGACAGTGTAGAAACAGGTGACTATAAGTCTCTTTGCCCCCCACACAAAGGTAGCAAAAAGGAGTGGTCGAGATACGCCAATTAATGAGCCTATCAAGAGTCCCCAATCTGCCCAAACAAAGTAACCAAGAGTGCGTTCCAAACCGAGGAATCCCATGTTTAAACCAAACTGCCTTCCACCATGCTACAACATCTCTATGATCTCTCAAGGAATCCCTAGAGGCCAGGCCCTTCCATCCCAAAGGATCCTGTCGTCTCGAGAGGGGTGGACTGGCGGGTAATCAAAGTCACACATCCAAGAGTCAAAGCGGGCACTTGGGCGTCTCTGGTTGGGGTTGGGCAGGGGTAAACGCCATTCCCCCCCCCCCACAATTAGCTCACTAACCCGGGCTCCAGAAGTCGAGTATGCATAAGCAATAATAGGGTCAGAGTTACCATTGGCAAGCGGAGTAGCCCTAAACCAAGGATCAAACCAAAGTGAGATAGAGTCTCCCCTTCCAATGTCATAAGAAATGTGATTTCTAGCTCTATCACGAAGGGTGATGACTTGCCTCCAAATCCAAGAGCAGTCAAAAGGGATTGAAAGCGCCCAGAAGTGTTTACCCCTAATGATGGTACGAAGAACCCAACTCGACCACAAAGAGGACTCATCTTTGTTTACAATCAACCATAAGTACCTCATGATTTGGGCATCATTCAAATCCATAAGATTTGGAAGGCCCAGCCCCCTTCCTCAATAGGCAGACATAAATCCTCCCAAGCTACCTTGGCCCCTCCAATAGAAGTAGTGTTACCCTTCCAAAGAAATCTAGTGAACAGACTTTGCAAGTGGTGGTGCACACCCTTAGGTAAAATGAAATGTCTCGTCCAAAAGGAGAACATGGCATAGAGCACAGACTTGAGAAGTTGGACCCTTCCAGCAAGAGAAAGCAGCAAAGTAGTCCAACAATTAATTCTGTTGGTGATTCCCTCAATAAGGGGCATACAATCCCCAATACACAACTGTTTCGATATAAAGGGCACCCCTAAAAACTGAATAGGCAGGCGTCCATGTGGTATTTGATAGGCCGAATTAAACCATTCCACAAGTGCAGAGTCACAGTTGTTGAAGAAACAATGGCTTTTAAGAAGATTGGCAGAGAGCCCACTTATAGAAGCAAAGGTCTGCATATTGTTCATCACATGACAAATAGAGTCTTTGTCACCCCGAGTAAAGATAAGCACATCATCCGCAAAAAACAGGTGAGTTAACCTGAGTTCCTTGCATTTCCAATGATACTTAAACTCTGGAGGCACCTCATTAAGAAGAGCATAGAAGACATTCATAGCTAGAGAGAAAAGATAGGGTGAGAGAGGGTCACCCTGTCGCAAGCCCTTAGCACCCTGAAAGTGTCCCATGGCCGCACCATTAATCTTCACTGAAAAATAAGTGTGGCAAACACAACCTTGAATCCATCTTATAAAGATCTGGGGAAACTTCATATGAACAAGAGCTTTAATCAGAAAATCCCAACCAATAGAGTCAAAAGCTTTGTGTAGATCCAACTTTAGGGAACACTTGGGGAGCCCAGTCTCACGACCGTATCCGCGAAAGAGCTCTTGAGCAAGAATGATATTATCAGAAATCTGTCTCCCAGGAACAAACGCAGATTGTGCTTTATCAATGAGAGATGGCATTACCTTCTTCAACCTGGATGCCAAAATTTTCAAAATACACTTGTACATAGTAGTGCATAAAGAAATGGGCCTAAAATCACGCATTTTAGAAGGGGTACGCACCTTGGGCACAAGAGCAATCAGGGTGGAGTTAACACCTTTATGGATCATGGATGTAGCAAAGTAATCCTTTATAGCTGCACAGAAGTCAGCCCCAAGAATATCCCAAGTGGCCACAAAGAACTCTTTATTGAGTTCATCCGGTCCAGGCGCCTTGTTAGCTTTTAAGCTTTTTAGGGTCTCAAAAATGCAATCATCAGTGATAGGGGCAAGCAAATCTTCATAGAGATCTTCATTCACAGTGGGGCAGTTCAGGTTTGACCAATCAAAGTCTTCAAGAGTGGCTTGAGTTCCCAGGGTGCTCCTAAAAAACTCCACCGCTTCCTCCGAAACATTCTGGTGACCCCTCACAGTCTCCCCCAAATCATTTTCAAGTGTAACAATCTTGTTCGAGTTCCAGTTGGCTCTAGTTTGGTTATAAAAGAAGTTTGTATTGGCATCTCCAAGCTTCAACCATTTGCACCTAGATTTTTGTTGGAATAGACTTTCTTCATAATCCATAGGCTTCTCGAGTTTGTTAATCGCATGACCCTCCTCCTCAAGAAGACTCGGGTTACAGGGATCCAAACTGAGATTGCTTTGACATGTTTGTAGAGTTTCTCTGCAGTGCTTGACTACAGATTTCACATTTCCATGTTTCTTGTTGAGGGCAACCAGGTTGGCCCTAACCCCTTTTAATTTTCTCCAAAAAACTGCCATAGGATCCCCAAAAAGGCGATCACCCCAAGCACTGGCCACAGCTTCATGACATCCATCAAGAGTCATCATGTAGTTGAAAAATTGAAACCCTTTTTGAATTGGGTCAATCTGATCATGTACTTTGACAATAAGTGGAGAGTGGTCCATGAGACCCCTTTGCATTACAAAAGCCTGGCTTGATGCAAATTCAAGAAGCCAATGTTGGTTCACCAAAACCCTATCCAAACGCTTCAAAACATTATCATACGGACGCCTATTAGTCCAAGTATAAAGATCCCCACTAGTACGAAGCTCAGCCAGCCCAGAATCACTTACACAATCTTTAAATTGTTGCATTTCAGGAGTCCAGTGCTCCCTTCCCCCCAAAATTTCCTCAACACTCAAAACAGTATTGAAGTCACCACAGATGCACCAAGGCGTACTCGGGTCAAAAGCAGACGGAGTGTCCCAAAGGGGAACACGATCACAACCATCATTAAAAGCATAGATAAATGTAGTCAAAAAGTTAACATTAGAAGCTCTAAAACCAACATTACAAGTAACATGTTGAGGGGAGGTGTTAAGTATAGAAATATCCCATATGGACGCATCCCAACCAACCAAGATTCTACCATTATAGTGATCAACATGATTCGCATACCATTGCCAATTTTTCTTTAATTTTCCAACAACTTTAGCAAGATTACAACTTTTAACTTTAGTTTCCAATAAACCAACAAAAGTTACCTGATTAGAGTTAAGAAAAGAAAGGACCTCCTTTTGGTGAGATCTTTTATTCAAGCCCCTAACATTCCAGGCGGCGTAATTCATTGAGAATTGTTTGAGGTGGTCACCTTGCCCCGTGACCTCAGGCTACGTTTGTTTTCAACCTGTGTAAACCCATCTTCATCAACATTCTTTCCCCTCTTGCTTGGAGAAGCCAGAGGTGGGGACACTTGTGGTGATTCAGTAAAGAAAGGTCCATTTTGACCTCTAGCCTTACCCTTCTTTCTTTTGTTCTTGGGAGACTCCATCACCGTAGCTTGGGGGCAAGATGGAGGAGCATTATAGGCTGGCAGACACACAACCTCAACTTCAACCTCCATCTCAACAGGATCATCTGTAGGTGCATCCAGTGTAACAGCATCACTGGAGCATTCCAAGGGCGCAGCACGCGCACTAACGGGCACTTCAGCATTAGGGCATTCCAGGGGCGCATCCTGCGCATTCACCGGCACAGATGGTGCATCCACAGGCTTAGCATTAGCAAGGCATTCCTCAGGAACCACAGGGCTACCCTGGGGCACAGCCTCCCCAATAGGATTGGCAGTAGCCAAATGCTCAGAACTGGTTTCCATAACCTCAGTAGCAGCTGAAGCATCAACCTCGCCATTTTCTAACACAGAAAACTTGTTTGAGGTTCTCACATCATTAGCAGGAGGGGTGGGTTTAACAGGGGTGGATGTAGCAGGGTTGGGTTTCACAATTGGATCCTTCTCCACAGGGCAGCCCATAAATTCAGCCTTTTGTTTCCCCTTTTTCACTGGAGCTTTTTCTTTAGTGGGAAGCTTCACATAAGAGGGATTCTTCTCACATCTTGAGTCATAGTGCCCAAAAGCCTTGCAATAGGAACACGACTGTGGAACCGAGCTGTAGTCAATACCCACTCTCACCTTGACCACCTCACCAGAATCCTCATCAATAACAGGGACGCAAACAGCCTTTGGATAGGCACAGTCATACGTGATCTCAACAAGAACCCCAGCATACTTCATAGGATTCAAAGTGGCAGTTTGATTATCAAGACTGATTGGAACACCCACATCACTAGCAATGTGCTTAAGACCCTCCCTAGTCCAATAAGAGTGTGGCACATCCACCAATTTCACCCAAGTCGAAACTTTCTTGATGACATTTTTTTGAAAACTAGCCCCATCAGTCCAAGGAGCCAGATAAATTCTCTTGCCCCCAATTTGGATAGAACGCAGTGCCAAAACTTTCTTCATCTCAGGCTCAGTTTCAAAACGAAAAGTATAATATCCCTTAGAGTTATAATAAACATTCTTCAAACCATTATTAGACCAAAGCTTCATGGTTTGCTCCTTAACATATTTAAACTGTAAACTAGCACCAACAAAGTGCCCAATACAGCTAGAAGACCATTGTTTCCGAGCCTCAATTAAGAAAGAGTGGGGCAACTCAAGAGTAGCCATCCCATCCCCATTAAGAGAGATCTTTCGAGGGACATCTTTAACACCATCATCAAAATGCTCTGCCTTATCTCCATTGTTAACTATTTTAGACCAAGTAATTCTGGGAACACTCGAATCTTCACAGCTAGTGGACTCAGAACCTGAACATATTCTAAGAACTCCATTTTGAACCTCAAAATTATTTTTTAAAGACTCCAACGAATTAGTCTTTACAACCCCAAAATCATCCATATTTCTAGCATATTTAGCAGATTGAAACTTGACAAAATCATTCATAGATAAGCCATTGTTCTCAAGGAATGTACCTACATCAAGCATAGTGCGTTGGTGATTGATGGTCTGGGAACAAGCTTGCAAATCAACCACAGGCTCAGCCTCGCGCACACCTCGAGCACTCAAGGGCGCAGACACCGCACGTGCGCTAACAGGGCCAGCCTCGCGCACCACTCGAGCATTATCAAGCACAGGCGCACCACGCGCATTCACCGGAGATACACCGCGCACACCCTGAGTGACCTGAGCAACAGAGTCACTAGAGCTCGCAGCTTCATCAAATTCACCCAATAGCACAGCAGCTGGCATTTGAGCAACCAAATCAAAGGAAGAGTGGTCTTGAACATCATCAACATCATTTGGGGCCATTAAAACAACATTTTCGTCACTGGAGGCTAAAGGCACAACATTCAAAGGCGGTGAAGCCACCTCAGGCATTTCATCGAGCACCACTGGGGCATTCCCAGGCGCAGCCGCAGCAACAAGCCCATGAGGCGGAAGGGGAGGAAAAGCATCCATAAAAAGTAACAGATCTGGGAAATGAGAAATACAGAAGTGAAGAGAATGGTGAGAGGAACAGTTTGGTTACAGGGGTTACACCGGACGCGCGCCGGAAGGGCGCCGGAGGGGCGGTCAAAGGGCGGTCTAGGGTTTAAAGTGTTTAGGCGGGAAAAGAAAAGTCTAGAGAGAAGGGAGAGCATCTCTCTCTAGAAACGAAGGCAAGGTGTAACTGAATCTTTTGATATTTATTCTTTAAGATATAATTTTAAAGAATCTTTAGATAAATTTTTTGTCGTAAATAGGAAATCTCTCAACGGAATCCGATAAAATATTTTCTCATTTAACTATAGGAGAGGTATTTGTATTTCAGTTTAAGTGTAACAAGATTCCTTTAAGTGTTTATTTCCATAATAATAAGATTGCACGACAATTTGTATATAATTAATCCTAGTCAACCTGCACTGCAACTACAACATAGGGTATTGAATAACACATCTTCTACCTCTACTAAAAGAAAGGAACCTTCTAGTTTGAACCAAACATATCTTTGGCACTTGAGATTAGGTCATATTAACTTGAAGAGGATTCAAAGACTGGTAGTAGACGGGCCTTTAAGCTCATTGGCAGTGGAGCCATTTCCAGTTTGTGAAACCTGCTTGGAATGTAAAATAACTAATAGGCCTTTCAAGGCAAAGGGGAATAGAGCCAAAGAAGTGTTAGAATTGGTTCACTCTGATTTATGTGGATCCATGAATATTCAAGCAAGAGGTGGTTATGAGTATTTCGTCACTTTTATTGACGATTATTCTAGATGTGGGTACGTTTATTTATTGAGCCGTAAGTCTGAGTGCTTTGATAAATTTAAAGAGTACAAAGCTAAAACGGAGAAGCGACATAATAAAATTATCAAGTCACTACGATCAGATCGTGATGGCGAATACTTGCTTGGGGAATTCAGGGAATATTTATCAGAGAATGGGATAAAATCCCAATTAACTGCACCAGGCACACACCAGCAGAACGGTGTAGCAGAGAGAAGGAACCAGACTCTTTTAGAGAGTATTAGATCGATGATGAGTTATTCGGATTTACCCAAGTCGTTTTGGGGACATGCCTTAGAGACAACAGCTTATCTTCTGAACTTGGTACCTTCTAAGTCTGTAATGACCCGGGTTTTTCTTTAATTAATTATTAGGTGTTATTAATTTTCCAAAAAGGGGAGGAATAAATTTTTTATTTTATTCCAATTTGTGAATTTTCAAAAATAATTTTTGTGAGGTATTGCATTTATATGATTAATTGTTAAATGCATTAATTATTTATATGCATTCTCGGATTTAAATTTATTTGAGCAACTATTGTTTATTTTAGTAAATTATTATTTGGTGGTTTTGAGATAATTCAAAATTATCTTTTTTGTTCATATTTTAATTGGTAATTGTTTTTACCAATTATTTTATTAGATTTAAGTTACAAAAATATCAAATCGATGATATTTTTATGTTTTGAGTTATTTGTAAATGTTTAAAATTTTTCAAGTAATTATTTTTGTTATTTGCAATGAAAATGAATTTTCAAGAAATTGAAATTTTATCTGAATTTAACGTGATTATTTTTTTTAATTGTGTTACGTGTTAAATGTGCAATTATGTTTGTTTATTTGTTTGTCCGAGTGAGTAGTTTAGAAATTGAGTTTATTAGACTACTTATTAATCACATTTGTTCTTTGATTAAAAATATTAAAATCCGTGTTTGTTTATTTTACAAAATTTTGTCCAATTAAAATCACCAAAATATTTTTAAATCTTGCAGATAATTATTATAATTATTTGCACTTTTAAAATTTTTGGACAATTTAATTCAAGTATTTAAAAGAATTCAAAAATAAAACTTTTCACGGATTTATTTGATTTAGAAAATTTAGGAATTTCGGGCATTTTTAGTTGACATTTCGAAAATAGTTTGGAACCCAAAATTATATTATCGTTGAAAATTTAGTTTGTGAAAATGTTTTGGATGTGATCCTTGTTATATATGCACATATATTTGTGTTACTAAAAACAAGACAGCTGCTACATCACCTATACGTACTACACCCGTGGCTGTTACGTGTAATACAAAAGATGAAATTAGAAAATATACCCATACCCATCAGATAAACACAACCCGTGGCTGTTACTATTGTTATTACTATTGTTTATAATTAACGATGATAATAGTAATAGTAATATTAATAAATTAATATTTATTTTTGATTGTTATATTATTTGAAAATTATATTATTAGTAATGTTCCTAATGGATAACATGTTGTAACTATGTGGATTAGAGGGTTAGACCTAATTATTGTGATTATAAAGTGTTTATCAAGAATTGTCGGATTAATCTGAATCATACGGAATTACAAGTCGGACTAACGATTTGATGAATAGATTAAATTGTGAATAGAAATTGAGTTGATTGTTGAATATTGGGATTGCTATATTCCAGGGCAAGTGATGTCCGGATTTGTATTAATTTTATTATTTAAATTCGGGTTTAGCTTAGGTTGAGATTTGCATAGAAGTTTCTGAATATATATTTATATTATATATATAAATATTAAAGCATGTAAATTACGTGTTACGTGCCAATATGACTATGTGTTTAATAATTTACGAAGCTTATATGTATATATTTTATGTATATATTATGGTGATATACAACGAAGGGTAGAAATAGAATCGGATTCGTATTTAGACGACGACCTGAATTGTTTGTCAACTGAGAAATATTTTGTTATTATATATAGTCGATTGAGATGACTTTATCAATGACGATCAGAAGTAGTTGAATGGTGTTTTCGAGTTATGTTGAGCCAGAAGCGAGATGTCAGGGCTGTAATATCCTGACAAAATTTTATTTTTAGTAAAATAGATTTATGTGCTCATATCATTTTCAGGATTTATGCATATTATTAAAATATTCAATTAAAATATTAAATAAATTTTCCTTGTGTATTGTTGGTTTGCTCTATAAAGTCAAACTAAAATAAATTAGCCCGCATCTTCTACTAGATTAATCTAGTAAGCAGGAATATTTCACTCGAAAGTGAAAATGTTGTCAAGAGAATAGATTTAGTAGGAGAGCTCTTCTTATAGAGCAAGTATTTTGGTTAGTTCTACATCTTCTCGATGTGGGACTAACTTGATGTAGACTAAAAGCTTTAAAAGCTTTCAAGTCTAGTTGTTTTTGGTTTTTAAGTTGTTCCAAGTCCCATTATATAAATAAAGATAGATAATGACTTTTGTACTTTCTCGATGTGGGACAAGTGAGAAACCCACCAACACTATTATGTTCAATTTTTTTTTTATAACTTCTAAATGCTTTTGCTCCTAATGGAGCCAAGGCAACAAATATAAATTCTGTACTTGGGTGAGTCACCCTTTACTTCAGCTATATAAAGCTTGGAAGAGGTTCACTTTCATAATCAGTTCGATGTGGGACAAAACAATTTTATGTTTGGCACCCAAATTTCTTATGGGCTCCTTCACACTTATTTGCTTCAAAATTTTGAAATATATTTGGCCAATATTTATGAAGCCAAATATTAATCGTGCTTGGCTATGTAGCCAAGTTTGATTCTTAGTTAATAGGCACTTGTTTGACCTCAATATATAGTTGAGGTTGAGGTAGACTTTTGTTATCTTCTCGATGTGGGACAACTAAAATTGTCCCAAAAACAAAACAACATGTTTATTGTTTAGCTTAGTTTGTCATTTTAATGTTGGCTTCATAGCCTTCTTTTATAGAGGAAGAGGTGATATATCATGTATATCTCCTCGATGTCGGACTTGTTGAAGTCCATCAACTTTAAACCTCATCTTTTGTTTTTGTGGCTTGCTTGATTATGAGAAGATAAATCTATTTTCTTTAAATAAAAGCTTTAAAACTTGAAATTAGTTGGCCTCAATGACGCCAAGAGAAAGCTTTAAACTTTCTCAAGTAAATATTGAAGTTAAGTGGAGTTTATATAGAGATAAGAGTGTAATTGCCTTCATTATGTAATCAATGTGGGAGATGTGTAACTTGTTTGGTAAATAAGAAAGTCACATCCCACATTGAAAGGAGAAAAGAAGAAAATAGGGAATATATACTAAAAGCCAATTATTATTAATCAAAACTTGTGTACCCTGGTAAGATATGGATAACTTATAAATCCTTTGGCACCTAGTCCTTGTTGCCTTAGAAATTCTTTTCTTTTGTTATTTACTTTTGTACCACATTGAGATTAAAATATAACATCCTCATGTATATAACCTATGGCCTGGTTATTTAAAGAAAAAAAATATAAGTTAAGGTAGCTCCACCCCGACGCCAAATTGTGGGCGTCACCCTTGACGCCGAGTCACAGAAGTCGTAGGCGCCACCCCGACGCCAAGTTTTCTTAAAGCCAAGTTTAGTGTACCACATCGAGAAGGAGAAAAAGGAAAGTAGTGACTTTCCTTATATAAACACAACCCGTGCTAACTTACTAGAAATAGGAAGCTCTAGCTGGCTAAATCTAAGTAAGTCTCCTGACTTATTATATTCTTTGTTTTATTAGTTATTTATGATTTAATTATTCTTATTTAATTTGATTAGTAGTAATTAGAGACTTATTATAAGCGTGACTCGATAATAATAAAATAAACGTGTGAATATTTTAGGGAACAAAGTTGTTGGACTTGAGACTTAAATTAGGACATTGTGCACTGTAAGTATATACTGTAACCTTCACTGTGATATTTTATGATGTTTTGGTGAACATTTTATTGATGACTTCTGTTGAGAAATGAGTATTCTTACATTTGTTCTGTGTGTGATGCTTCCTTTGTGAAGTAAAGTATGATACTTCCTTCGGGAAGGAAAGCTAAACCAATTGTTTGGCTGGCCGGGATCCCCAACATTAGAACATGTGAACTTGTGAACGTGTTTGAATACTCATACTCATCTTGATGTGAATGATTGATTTGATTTGATCAATTAAAGTATTGTGAATAAAACTCAGTTGAACTGTACGATATATGCTTACTGAGCTTTATGAGCTCATTCCTTTTTATGTACTAACTGTACAGGAAAGAATACTGGAGAAGGATGTTCAGGCAAGGGTAAAAATGTGGTGAACCAAAGTAACTTGGTTGGATTTGCAAGCAGAAGTTAGTAGAAGTATTATGATGTAATCGAAAGAAGCGTTTAATATGTGTTAGACTTGTATTCTGAAGTTTTAGAAGCGTATGATGTAAAACTTTTGATGTAAGGTTAAATATGACTTTAAGTTACGTTGTAATGATAAGTTTGAGATTTTGGAGATATATTTTGGGTTGTTTAGTAGAATGACATCCCCGGGTTGGGTTGCTGAGGTCAACCCGGGCCGGGGGTGTTACAGGTGGTATCAGAGCTATAGGTTCGAGTATCGGCAAAAGTAAGATTAAGATTCCAGACTAGTGTGCTCTTAAGTTTGAAGAATAGGTCTAAGGGATATGTGGACCTTAGTTGTGAATACGTGGCATGAACTATGTGTGTAGTACTACTATAGTTCTAGTATGATTTATGGATTAGAATAGAATTCTAATATATATTATATGGTTTTTAGGTGACGATGAATGAAGAAAATAATAGTGGCGCGGGACCTAGCGTTCAAATTAGTCCTGAAATGATGTTGGTTTTGGAGGAAATGAGGAATATGTTGAAGACTATTAGGGGATAGCAAGAAAATACAAATACAACTAAGGTGAATACTGATCGTTGGGAAGAACAAGATCGTATAAATAATCCGGAGCGAGAAGGTGAGAATAAACGAAGGTGCACTTACAAGACCTTTAAGGATGCTGATCCCCCGGTATTTAAAGGAGATTTAGATCCACATGTTGCGAATACATGGATAAAGGAAATGGAGAAAGTGATAGAAATTTCCGAATGCTTGGATGAACAAAAGGTGAAGTTCGCAACACACTCTTTAAGGGGGGAAGCTGTATTTTGGTGGGACGCTATTAAACAGACAAAAGATTGTTCAACGATGACTTGGACGAGGTTTAAGGAGTTGTTCTTTGATAAATATTTCCCTACGTGTATGAAAAATGAGATGGAGATGAAGTTTTTAGGATTGAAGCAAGAAGGAATGTTTGTGTCAGAATACTTGTCGAAGTTTTTGGAGCTTTCTAGGTTTGCCCCGCATCAGGTTAATACTGAAGCTAGGAAATGTCAGAGGTTTCAGGAGGGACTGAAACCTCAAATTAGAGAAAGGGTCTCTTTGTTGGAACTAGAGCAATTTGATAAGTTGGTTGGAAAAGCTAGGATTGTAGAAAGGGAATATGAAGCTCGCACTCAATTTTTCAACAATAAGAAAAGGGGAAGGGAGACAGAAATAAGTCCTAAATCAGGGTATAAGAGAGATAATAAGAAATTTAAAGGGATGAGGAAAGAGAATTTCCGGGAAAATGATAGGAGAACGGTAGCACCTGAGTGTAAGAAATGTGGAAAGAGGCATGGTGGTGAATTTTGTTATCGAGGGGAGGGATTATGTTATAATTGTGGAGAAAAGGGGCATATAGCAACTCAGTGCCCAAACCCTAAAGTAACCTCTTGTTTTAGCTGTGGACGACAAGGTCATTTAGCAAGGGATTGCCCTCAGAAGAAAGTCAAGACTGAAGTTGAAACTAAAGGGAACAAAATTCCGGCAGTAGGAACTTCCCACCAATCGGCACCTAAGGCAATAGCTAGGACCTACGCCATGACAACTCAGGATGCTGAAATATCAAATGATGTGGTGTCAGGTACGCTCCAACTCTGTTCTCAAGATGTGCATGTTCTATTTGATCCTGGATCAACTCATTCTTTTGTGGATTTGAAGTATGTGGATAAGTTGAATATTCCTGCGCAAAATTTAGATAATGTTCTACTAGTAAAACTCCCTAATGGTAAGAATTTGTTTGTGGACAAAGTTTATAAAGATTGCACCATTATAGTTAGCGGACACACTTTTCTAGTAGACTTGTTACCTTTAGAATTGAAGGATTTTGGAGTAATTTTGGGAATGGATTGGTTGACAAAGTATAAGGCCAATTTGGATTGTAGTAAAAAGCGAATATGTTTAAGGGGCCTAGATAAAAAGAAAGTTTATTTTAAAGGAGACAGGGTAGAAAAACCTAGTGTCATGATATCAGTTTTGAAAGCCTATAAGCTGTTAAGAAAAGGATGTGAAGGTTTTCTAGCTTATGTGATTGGTGATGAGGAAGTTAAAAGTAAGGTTGAGAATACACATGTGGTTAGAGAATTTTTAGATATTTTTCCTAAGGATTTTCCAGGATTACCACCTGAAAGAGAGGTTGAGTTTAGTATTGAATTCGTTCCGGAGGCGCAACCAATATCAAAAACACCATATAGGATGGCACCAACAGAGTTAGCGGAACTCAAGGTGCAATTACAAGAATTGTTGGATAAAAAGTATATTAGACCAAGTGTTTCTTCTTGGGGAGCGCCAGTGTTATTTGTGAAAAAGAAGGATGGTTCTCTACAATTATGTATTGATTATAGAGAACTGAATAAGTTGACTGTAAAGAATAAATACCCACTTCCACGAATAGACGATCTTTTCGATCAATTACAAGGAGCCACTTACTTTTCAAAGATAGATTTGCTCTCAGGTTATCATCAATTGAGAGTGAAGAAAGAAAGCATTCCATTGACGGCGTTTAGGACTCGATATGGTCATTATGAGTTTGTAGTGATGCCGTTTGGGGTGACAAATGCACCTGCGGTATTTATGGATTTGATGAATCGAGTATTTAGGAATTATCAGGATAAGTTTGTAATTGTGTTTATCGATGATATTCTGATTTACTCGAGGACTGAGAAGGAACATGAGGAACATTTAAGGATATTTTTAGAAACTTTGAGGAAAGAGCAGTTGTATGCAAAGTTTTCAAAATGTGAGTTTTGGTTAAGGAGAGTAAGTTTTCTTGGACATGTAGTTTCAGAAAAAGGAATTTCAGTTGATCCTTCGAAGATTGAGGTGATCATGAATTGGGAAAGACCAAAGACTGTGACAGAGATTCGAAGTTTCTTAGGTTTGGCCGGGTATTATAGGAAGTTTGTTCAAGATTTCTCTAAGATAGCTGGACCATTAACAAGTCTCACAAGGAAAGACGTTAAGTTTGTTTGGTCCGAGGAATGTGAGAAAAGTTTTATTGAATTAAAGAAAAGACTAACGTCTGCTCCAATACTTGGGTTACCAGATGGAACTGAAGATTTTGTAATCTACAGTGATGCATCAAGAAAGGGGTTAGGATGTGTGTTAATGCAACGTGATAAGGTTATTGCTTATGCATCTCGACAATTAAGAAATCATGAAAAGAATTATCCCACCCATGATTTAGAGTTGGCTGCAGTAGTTTTTGCACTTAAGATCTGGAGGTATTATTTGTATGGGGGAAAGTGAAATTTTTTTACAGATCATCAAAGTTTAAAGTACCTCTTTTCACAGAAAGATTTAAATATGAGGCAGAGAAGATGGTTGGAGTTGTTAAAGGATTATGATTGTGAAATTTTGTATCACCCTGGGAAGGCAAATGTTGTAGTTGATGCGTTAAGTAGGAAGGAAGTCGGGAATTGTGCGAGTGTCATAATAGAATCACTAGATGTTCAAGAAGAAAGACTTGGAATGGAATTTGGTATGCAATGGAAGAATGAGAGCTTATTGTGTCAAATTAAGGTCAACCCAATGGTATTAGAAAGGATAAAGACAAGTCAGAGACATGATGAACGCCTAAAGGAATTTTGAATAATTCTAATTTAGAATTAGGTAAGAAGGATTTTAGGAAAGGAAACGACGACATTGTGAGGTTTCACGATCGAATATGTGTACCATCTGATATAGAGATTAAGAAAGAAATATTGTCTGATGCACATTCATCATCTTTTTCGGTACATCCTGGATCTACGAAGATGTATAAGGACTTAAAACAACATTTTTTGTGGCCTAAGATGAAGCGAGAAATTGCAGAATGGGTGGCAAAATGTTTAGTTTGTCAACAAGTGAAAGCGGAGCATCAAAGGCCAGGAGGTTTATTACAATCATTACCTATCCCTGAATGGAAATGGGAACACATCACCATGGATTTTGTATTAGGGTTGCGAAGGACACAAAGAGGAAATGATATCATATGGGTTATTGTGGATAGATTAACAAAGAGTGCACATTTTCTAGCTATATCAGAATCATCGCCTTTAGAGAAGTTAGCCAAATTGTATATACGAGAAATAGTTAGGTTACATGGAGTACCTGTTTCAATGTGTCAGACAGAGATCCCGGATTTACTTCGAGATTTTAGAATAGTTTTCAAGAAGAGATGGGTACAAAATTAAGTATGAGCACGACATTTCACCCTCAGACGGATGGTCAATCAGAATGTACGATTCAAATTTTAGAAGACATGTTAAGGGCTTGTGTGTTGGACTTTAAAGGAAGTTGGGAAGAACATTTACCTCTTGTGGAATTTGCGTATAATAATAGTTATGAAGCGACAATTGGAATGGCTCCATATGAAGCTCTTTATGGACGTCGATGTAGAACACCGCTATGTTGGGATGAAGTTGGAGAAAGAAGATTATTGGGGCCTGAGTTAATTTGTGTTACTACGGAAAAAGTGAAATTGATACAACAAAGGATGTTAACAGCTCAAAGTAGGCAAAAGAGTTATGCAGACAAGGATCGCCGAGATGTGGTGTTTAAGGAGGGAGATTTTGTGTTTCTTAAAATTTCTCCATGGAAGGGTGTTATGAGATTCGGCAAGAAAGGAAAGTTGAGTCCTCGGTATATCGGGCCATTCGAAGTTCTTAAAAGAATTGGAGAAGTGGCATATGAACTAGCACTGCCACCAAGTCTTGGACATATTCATAACGTATTTCATGTGTCATATTTAAAGAAGTATGTCTCAGACCCATCGCACATTATAGATTATGAACCGATAGAAATTCAGGAAAATATGCAGTACGAAGAACTCCCAGTAGAAATAGCAGATCGTCGCGAGCAGAAGTTGAGAACTAAGATCATACCTCTAGTGAAAGTGATTTGGAGAAATCATAATGTGGAGGAAGCGACTTGGGAGCCCGAGGAAATGATGAGGGTAAAATATCTCCACTTATTCGATAAGACAGGTATGATTTAAATTTCGAGGACGAAATTGTTTTAAGGGGGGAAGAATGTAATATCCTGACAAAATTTTATTTTAAGTAAAATAGATTTATGTGCTCATATCATTTTCAGGAATTATGCATATTATTAAAATATTCAATTAAAATATTAAATAAATTTTCCTTGTGTATTGTTGGTTTGCTCTATAAAGTCAAACTAAAATAAATTAGCCCGCATCTTCTACTAGATTAATCTAGTAGGCAGGAATATTTCACTCGAAAGTGAAAATGTTGTCAAGAGAATAGATTTAGTAGGAGAGCTCTTCTTATAGAGCAAGTATTTTGGTTAGTTCTACATCTTCTCGATGTGGGACTAACTTGATGTAGACTAAAAGCTTTAAAAGCTTTCAAGTCTAGTTGGTTTTGGTTTTTAAGTTGTTCCAAGTCCTATTATATAAATAAAGATAGATAATGACTTTGTACTTGCTCGATGTGGGACAAGTGAGAAACCCACCAACACTATTATGTTCAATTTTTTTTTATAACTTCTAAATGCTTTTGCTCCTAATGGAGCCAAGGCAACAAATTTAAATTCTGTACTTGGGTGAGTCACCCTTTACTTCAGCTATATAAAGCTTGGAAGAGGTTCACTTTCATAATCAGTTCGATGTGGGACAAAACAATTTTATGTTTGGCACCCAAATTTCTTATGGGCTCCTTCACACTTATTTGCTTCAAAATTTTGAACTATATTTGGCCAATATTTATGAAGCCAAATATTAATCGTGCTTGGCTATGTAGCCAAGTTTGATTCTTAGTTAATAGGCACTTGTTTGACCTCAATATATAGTTGAGGTTGAGGTAGACTTTTGTTATCTTCTCGATGTGGGACAACTAAAATTGTCCCAAAAACAAAACAACATGTTTATTGTTTAGCTTAGTTTGTCATTTTAATGTTGGCTTCATAGCCTTCTTTTATAGAGGAAGAGGTGATATATCATGTATATCTCCTCGATGTGGGACTTGTTGAAGTCCATCAACTTTAAACCTCATCTTTTGTTTTTGTGGCTTGCTTGATTATGAGAAGATAAATCTATTTTCTCTAAATAAAAACTTTAAAACTTGAAATTAGTTGGCCTCAATGACGCCAAGAGAAAGCTTTAAACTTTCTCAACTAAATATTGAAGTTAAGTGGAGTTTATATAGAGATAAGAGTGTAGTTGCCTTCATTATGTAATCAATGTGGGAGATGTGTAACTTGTTTGGTAAATAAGAAAGTCACATCCCACATTGAAAGGAGAAAAGAAGAAAATAGGGAATATATACTAAAAGCCAATTATTATTAATCAAAACTTGTGCACCCTGGTAAGATATGGATAACTTATAAATCCTTTGGCACCTAGTCCTTGTTGCCTTAGAAATTCTTTTCTTTTGTTATTTACTTTTGTACCACATTGAGATTAAAATATAACATCCTCATGTATATAACCTATGACCTGGTTATTTAAAGAAAAAAAATATAAGTTAAGGTAGCTCCACCCCGACGCCAAGTTGTGGGCGTCACCCTTGACGCCGAGTCACAGAAGTCGTAGGCGCCACCCCGACGCCAAGTTTTCTTAAAGCCAAGTTTAGTGTACCACATCGAGAAGGAGAAAAAGGAAAGTAGTGACTTTCCTTATATAAACACAACCCGTGCTAACTTACTAGAAATAGGAAGCTCTAGCTGGCTAAATCTAAGTAAGTCTCCTGACTTATTATGTTCTTTGTTTTATTAGTTATTTATGATTTAATTATTCTTATTTAATTTGATTAGTAGTAATTAGAGACTTATTATAAGCGTGACTCGATAATAATAAAATAAACGTGTGAATATTTTAGGGAACAAAGTTTTTGGACTTGAGACTTAAATTAGGACATTGTGCACTTTAAGTATATATTGTACCCTTCACTGTGATATTTTATGATGTTTTGGTGAACATTTTATTGATGACTTCTGTTGAGAAATGAGTATTCTTACATTTGTTCTGTGTGTGATGCTTCCTTTGTGAAGTAAAGTATGATACTTCCTTCGGGAAGGAAAGCTAAACCAATTGTTTGGCTGGCCGGGATCCCCAACAGTAGAACATGTGAACTTGTGAACGTGTTTGAATACTCATACTCATCTTGATGTGAATGATTGATTTGATTTGATCAATTAAAGTATTGTGAATAAAACTCAGTTGAACTGTACGATATATGCTTACTGAGCTTTATGAGCTCATTCCTTTTTATGTACTAACTGTACAGGAAAGAATACTGGAGAAGGATGTTCAGGCAAGGGTAAAAATGTGGTGAACTAAAGTAACTTGGTTGGATTTTCAAGCAGAAGTTAGTAGAAGTATTATGATGTAATCGAAAGAAGCGTTTAATATGTGTTAGACTTGTATTCTGAACTTTTAGAAGCGTATGATGTAAAACTTTTGATATAAGGTTAAATATGACTTTAAGTTACGTTGTAATGATAAGTTTGAGATTTTGGAGATATATTTTGGGTTGTTTAGTAGAATGACATCCCCAGGTCGGGTTGCTGAGGTTATCCCGGGCCGGGGGTGTTATAAGGGCAATATATTATTCTCAAGTTGCGTGACTGTGATGTCACTAGTTTTTCTGTAAGAGGCAAGTATCTTTTATTGATGACTTGTAATTATTTCAAGTAAAAATTTTATCTCGTCTATTTAAAAGGAATCATTCATATTCATATTTTACTATGGCTATTAGTAGTGCATGTCATATATTTAAAAATACAATATTATTATTTATACCTTGGAACTACTGCAAGTATTCTGTTCTTCATCGCTTTATAACCAATCATATTTAATTTTCCTCACTCAATAAACATTTTGTGCCATTCAGCACAAGCATTCTTGGTCTTTTGAATATTTTTATAAAATTTAGTTGTTTTCATTATTTTAAAAAGTTTAGCCGATTAAGCTCTGAATTTATTTAATTTAAGATTTTCAATTCCACTCTCTCCTATTGAACTTGTACATTATACAAGTATATTAGTTGCATGAATTACATTACATAATTTCGAGCATGAAAATTGTTTTACTTTTATCATTATTTTGGATATGTGTACACTCACATATTGTCTACGATATTCTATCAACTGTGGTTTTATTTGAAAGAACTTTTATTTAAATGTTTTAGAAATGCTGAACCGTTAATCTAACGGTTAGTATTATGATTTTGAGATAAAACAAGGTTGTCGATTAATTCGATACCTTGCGTATTTTTTGATTAGTACTCTCGGGGACCGACCACCGGTCCAGTTATAATTTAGGCCAATGTGTGCCTTGGATCCCTTAAAATTTGGTGACATGCTTCGTGCATGATTCGGTGCTATCTCGCGACTGATCATCGGCTATAGCATAGCGTGAAATTATTCCAATCCCTAAAAATGTTGTGGAAGGTTTATATATTAATGCTATTCTTTTTTTAGCATTAAGTTTCAGAAAAGTTTTATAAATTAAATTCGAAGTTCATATTGTCGCTGAAACATTTGTTGCTCAGTGATAGTTAGAGCTAAGAATGAGTTGAGATCTCCTTATTATTCAACTCATCATTGTTATGCTGGTTCAACAACTAAATATATGGAAACTTAGTCGACAATGATAGACACTGAGTATTTAGGGATTTCGTGAATAGTGGTTTATGAATAGTTGATTATGAAAAGTTATTTTGAACTTCTCAAATGACTTATTTTTGAAGTTCTTGCAAAGATATTTTTTGAGATTTGCTGCAATGCAAATCAAAATGGTTTTAATGATTTCGAAGTGAATCAATTATTTGATTCCAAAATGTTTTCTCATGATAGAAACTTTCTTTCTCCAGTTTGGAATTGCATTATCAATGATTTGAATATAAATACATTATTTATTGGATTTTGAAATTCCCTACATATTATGGATTTACCTTATTGTGCTTTTAAATTTATCTTGCTGGGCATTTTCGCTCACCCTCGCTATTATTTCTAACCCTTTCAGCTAGGGTTTAAGATGATTCATCTGCTTAAGCTGCGCGTAAGAATAATGCTAGGCGAGGTTGCCAGGGAGATGTGTACGAGAATATTTCTGGTTAGAATTGAATTATTTCAGTTTAGTTGCAAATAGATTTATTTATTTGGTTATCAGTTATTCTTCTCATCGAGGCTTAACTGACAATGTAGTCTAAGTTGTAATGAGATTGTAAGTTTTGGATTCTGATTTCAGTGTTATAACCTATTAGCGATCCTGTTTTTAGGGGGTCAAAGTAATTTTGATTTAAAATTCTTTTAAAAATTTCAGATTTTCAAATATCTGTTTTACTTTCTTCCGCAAATACAGGTTTTAAATTGTTTTTCTTTTAGTGGCACCAAATCCAGACCCCCGGATTTCGGGGATGTCACAAAGTCGATTCCCAAAACCCCCTTAGAATTGTGGACCGGGGACAAACCGAGTCTAACACATATTCGGATATGGGGTTATCCAGCACATGTGCTGAACAAGAACGCGACTAAGCTAGAATCTCGTACAGAAGTAAAGCTGTTTGTAGGCTACCCCATGGGAACAAAAGGTTATTTATATTATAGTCCTAAGAATCGGGATGTCACTGTTAGCACCAATGCAAGATTCTTAGAGGAACACTATATTGAAAGGCATATGTTCAGCCTATTTGTATTTAAAGAGGTACAACTCAACTCAGATAAGAAAGCTCAGTATATAGAAAGTCATCGGAATCCGTACGAAGAACGTCAAATGATTTATGGGAATTATATGTTAGAAGAATTCCAGGATGCTGCTGCACACCACTGAAAGAAGTTCATTAATGTGTTCAAGCCTCAGTGCACAAATAATCTTTCGTGGCACGTCCAGAAGTTCAGAAGGTATAAAGTTTCTATACTTTATTTATTCAGAAGATTCCATTTAATGAAGAAGAACTTACAAGACGAAGACTCAACGAACAAGCCAAAATTTATATTGTTTATTTGACGAAGAATATTTGTTTTAACTAGATACAAATGAACCAGACAGTACATCTGTGTATCAGTTACTCAGATTAACTATTCGAAGTCGCTAAGTGGTAGTTCGGTCGATCGACAAATCAAGACAAAGTTATTAAAGTTTAAAAAAGACAGGAAGCAGCTCTACTGAAGATTGGGTGATTAAATGTTTAATAGACTATTATTTCACTTCTCAAATAATTATATTAATTGTGTAATTTATTTATTAAATTAATTCACTCTCGAATTAATTTAATTTATGAATTTATATGATTAACTTAATTAAGTGGATAATTTTCTATTAAATATAAACTTCAAAATTACATTTAAATCATCCAAACAAGCTCAACAAGACAATTCGAATTGTCCTACCTTCCCTCTCAAAAGACAATCGAATTGTCCTACCTTTCCTCTCACAAGGCAATCGAATTGTCCTACCTTCCCTCTCACAAGGCAATCGAATTGTCCTACCATCCCTCTCACAAGACAATCGAATTGTCCTACCTTCCCTCTCACAAGACAATCTCACATTGTCCTACCTTCCCTTCCCTTTTGTCTTGCTGCCTTGTGTTTGAACTTGGTAGGCAATCTAGAATTGTCCTACGTTGTGTCAAATTGTCTTACCCTTCCAGAATTGTCTTGCCCCTTATATAAATTGTCTTTCTGGCGAGTTTAAGGCTTGTTAGGCAATCTAGAATTGTCTTCCCTTGCCTTGTAATTATCTTGCCCTTCCTGTTTTGTCTTTGCAAGCTTATTTGTCTTGTCTTTTATTTGTCTTACAAGTACAAATGGTTGCCTATATATATGGCATTCCATTCTTCATTTCAAGTGTTCAGCACTTTGTAAATCAAAGCATTTGTAAAGCTTTCAAGTTGTTCGTAACTTGCTTGATCATTATATCCACAGTTCCACAGTTTTTGGTGCTTTGATTACCGGTTGTTTTAATCACTAATCTAGAATATACCCTGTAAAATTTATTCTACGAACATTAGTGGACAAAAACTTAATCATATTAATTATGTAACGACTTCAAACATTGTTATATTAATTAATTATAATCTGATTAACAAGTCATATTCCAATCAGATTGACTTCCGCGATTATTTGGAATCGATTGTATTCAACCCTCCCTTCTACAATCGTATTTGGACCTCACAATTGGTATCAGAGCGGTCAATACGAATATTGTTAGTGTAGGTGCCCTAGAGGCAATACATTGTTCTTTTAAACTTTTATGTCAGTTGTTCATTCAATAAATGTATTTATTATGATCTAAATTAGTGCGATATTTTGTTAGCATAATAAATGTCCTTAGAATCATGATACACATTATATAGTTTAAGTAAATGACTTGAACTTGAGATTATATAATATATCATATTCTTAAAGGTCCCTAGTCGAGTATTATTATATAGGAGGATAATAATACATAGATAGACTAGTATGTTGTTTGACAAGATAACCACATCTCATTGGTTATAAGTATGGGGATACTAAAGTCAATACATACGTACATGTAAGAGTACATGGTACTGGACAGACCCACAGTGAGATTCTTCATGTTTAATAAAGTCATAAGAAAGACTCACAGTGATAATGGTGTAAAGCTCCTTTGACTTGAAATCATAATATTTCTATGCGAGGATTAATATACTTTGACTACATTAAAAGTTACCTTTGACCGGGTGATGATAAAAGTGGACATCGGGTATATCATGAGTCGTATGAGAAATACCAATGATAGATAAAGAATTTAACCCTCCTCTAAAGAGGAGAGATATTATTGGCCTCTTGATTGAGTAGGACTATAAAAGCATGGTCATGCTCAAATAATGATTTGTCTTGATAGTCTACTCATGGATCAAGTAAACCCGGATTAAATGTTGAAGAGGATGACTAAATACATGCCTCGAGTTTAATCTATAATATGTAAGGTTAAAGGGACTATATTACACGAAAAACATTAGTCACGAAAGGTTTTATCTAATCACGATTTAATTATTGTTTAATTGGGTAACAATGATGTATTACTAGATACCGCTCATTGTTTATAATTTTATTAGAGAATAAAATTATTGCCAATTAAATGATAGCCTATAGGGTCACACAAATAGAGCACATAATGGAATAAGTTAATTTAAATTATTGATTTAAATTAACTGATGATTATTTGAATTTTATTATAATTAAGTGAGACTTAATTAAGATAATATAAATTCGAATTAAAGGGAATGCTTTTGCCCATAATAATTAAGTATGACTTAGTTATTAATTAAATAATAGAAATTAGTTTTATTATTAAATCCTATACCTACTAGGGTTGGGTTTTGCTGTTACGGGCCTTCTCATCAGTCATTATAAATACATAATGATGGTGAAAGAGGTCATAACATTTTTTTGAGAAAAACCCTAGCAGCAAAGAGAGGCAAGGCAGCTCCGATCGTCGAGAAGGAGGCTAGTACGTCCAATCCATCGGTGCTCGTGTGGATACCATAGAGGTGTTTTCCGAGAGGTAACCGTGATAGCTAGGATCTCCGTTGAGTTCGTGAAAGTCAAGTTTTTGAAAGGTATGATTCATTATCTCCATAATCTGCCCATAATTATACATGTATCCTGTTCTTGGGTTTCGAAATTTTCATTTTATTTACGTATATCCGCTGCGTTTTATTCCTCAGAACCCAACAATGGCATCAGAGCTACTTGTATAAGGGGCTGATTTGGTTACGTGTTTACTGTATTTTGCAAGTATGCATGTGTGATGAATCTGCCATGATAACAGTTATGATATATGAATGATATGATGAATATTTTGATGATCTGTATATATACAGATATATACATGATTTATGTTTGTTCTTGATATGAGAATCGTATTCGATATGAATTCTGAATTAGATGCTGCAGATTTGGTGAAATCTGTTTCTGGTGTCCGTTTTTTGCAAACGAAAACCCATTTCTGAATGGCAACGAGCGTCTGAACAAAAGTCATGGCTAAAGCCATCATTGACGCGTCTGTAAGGCGTTTGACGCCGTTTAGAGCCTGTAATCAGCGATTTAATGTTATCATATTTGATTCTGATTTTTGCGTTATTTGATTTTTGTGATTGGATCATGATGTATATGATATGGTATTATCTGATTATATGATTTAACATGTTATTAAGTGTTAATTGAGCATGGTGTTTGGTTATGGCCCTTCGACCTTAGTGTAATGGTTTTGGTTTTAAATACGACTTGCATGTCGTCAATCTTTGTAATCATAAAGATCACATAGGATGGGGCCCATAACCAAACACATTTACTTTATTGCACTTTACATATATATGCCATGTGATGAATGTATGTGTAGAGTAGTGATAATTATACATGCTTAATTAGATTAAGGATGAATGTATTAGATACGACACCCATGCCATGCCTGCTAAACAAGATAAAATCTGTAACGATTTAAGATTTTTACAACGATCATGAGATTCTTGTGTTTATGAAACACAGAATTAATTATGGATTTTCGGTATTCAATGAAAGGAAGATTCCGTCGGATTTGGGGTTTTTAAGTATAGCCGTTGTGCCAACACCTCAAGTCGGGTTTTCAACCAATCAAAGAGTATTGATTTGAAATATTTAATTCAAGGAAAAATTGAGAATCTCTTTATGATGGGATCATGATCGTTCTTAATTAAAATCCCTAAGTAAAATATTAAGTTTTAATCAGATGATTTCCAATGAATGAACACTCATTGACTCCTAGATCGATACGGGGAAGGGCTGTCAGTGGCAGGGGACTCCTATCTATCACGGTGAAATGCGACTAATATAAACGGTTATATTCGGACGTTGTATCATTGGGTCCAACTTAACTAAGTTATAATAATAAGGTGAATATAAACGGTTATATTCAACTATTATGAACTTAGAAGCATAGAGTTTGGTTAAAAATCTATTACATAGATAAGATCAATTGTTGTTCACCAAACTATCCAAGAATTATATATGATATAATTGACAACTGTTGTCTACCTAAATAATCATGTTTTAAGGACTACCAGTGGTTGACTTATGACATGACGAAATATGGATCTTGGCTCACTAGAAAGATTTATGGGATATACTTTACGAATTAATAGTTAGGGCTATTAATTTGATAAAAATAGTGGGAGATATATTATGAATATATCATATGCACATAAATATTTAACTCAGACAATCTAATGTTTATTTTGCACTTTTATCATTGTAGATACTGAATAATAGCAAACAACACAAACACACTATCCGTACGATCAATCCTTGAGAAGGAAAAATTGACAGGAGGAAACAACTTCCTAGACTGGCAGAGGAATTTGAGGATTGTCCTCAGGCATGAGCGCAAGGTTCATGTCATTGATATTCCCCCTCCAGGCCCCCTCCCTGAGGGTGCTACTGCTGTTGAACGAGCAGCACACACAAGGGATGAGAATGATGCAAATGATGTTGCATGTCTTATGTTGGCAACTATGAGTGCTGAGCTTCAAAGACAGCATGTGCATATGGATGCATATACTATCAATGAGCCCTTGCAAAGCATGTTTGCAAGCCAAACTCGTCAAGAAAGGTTCAACACGAGTAAGTCACTCTTTAATTGCAAACAAGGGGCAAGTGAACCAGTTGGCCCACATGTTTTGAAGATGATTGGTTACATTGAGTACCTTGAAACTTTGGGTTTCCCGATTAGTCCGGAAACTGGTATTGATCTAATCATGAATTCTTTGAACAACAAATTCACTCAGTTTGTTGTGGACTATAATATGAATGAATTTGACAAAACACCTACTGAATTGTTGCATATGTTGAGAACATATGAGACCAACATGAAGATAGCTGAACCTGCTCTCATACTAATGGTGGGCAATAAATCTAAGGCCAAAGGGAAGGGCAAGTGGAAGGGTAAGAAGAAGATTGGATCTGATTCTACACCCAAGCCAAAGTCTGGTCCCAAATAGGCTTTAAAGCCTAAAGGTGGTGTCCCCAAGGGTGAATGTCACTACTGCAAGAAAGCTGGTCACTGGAAGAGAAACTGTCCAACTTATTTGGAGGATCTAAAGAAAATGAAGGCAGTTCAGATTTCTGGATCAGGTATTTATGTTATAGAAGTCAATTTGTCTATTTCTACATCTTGGGTATTTGATACTGGATGTGCTTCTCACATTTGTATAAATGTGCAGGGCCTGCAGAGAAGTAGGACTTTGGCTAAGGGAGAAGTGGACCTAAGAGTAGGCAATGGAGCAAAAGTTGCTGCTTTAGCTGTAGGGACTTATTATTTATCTATTCCCTATGGGCTTGTTTTAGAACTAGATGACTGTTATTACGTGCCTACGATATGCAGAAACATTATTTCTGTTTCTTTTTTGGACAAGAAAGGTTTTTCATTTACAATAAAGAACAGCAGTTGCTCTTTTGCTTTAAATGATTTAACATATGGTGTTGCGCGTTTATTTAATGGTTTATATGTTCTTGATTTAGATAATCCTGTCTGTAACATAGAAAACAAACGACTTAAAATGAATGACTCAAATCAAACATACCTCCGGCATTGTCGTCTAGGCCACATAAATGAGAAACGCATATCCAAATTACATAAAGATGGATACTTAGATAAGTTTGATTTTGAATCATACCAAGAATGTGAATCTTGTTTGCTTGGTAAGATGACTAAAGCCCCTTTCACTGGTAGGGGTCAAAGGGCCACTAAACGTCTAGAGCTAATACATAGTGATGTATGGGGCCCAATGCGTGTGATGGCTAGAGGAGGCTACTACTACTTCATAACATTTACTGATGATTTCACTAGATATGGATATGTATATCTTATGAAGAACAAATCGGATTCTTTTGAAAAATTTAAAGAATACAAGGTTGAAGTAGAGAAGCAAATTGGCGGAGGTGCAAATATTAAGATCTTACGATCCGATCGTGGGGGTGAATACTTAAGCACCGAATTTAAAGAGTATTTGAAAGAGTGTGGTATTGTATCACAACTCACTCCACCAGGCACACCTCAATGGAACGGAGTTTCAGAGAGGAGAAATCGCACCTTGTTGGACATGGTGCGGTCGATGATGAGTCATGCAGATCTTCTAATAAGTTTCTGGGGTTACGCTGTAGAAACAACGGCTTTCACACTAAACCGTGTTCCTACTAAGAAGGTTCAAAAGACTCCATATGAGATATGGAAGGAGAAACGGTCAGGCATGAACTTTGTGAAAGTTTGGGGATGTAAGGCGTTTGTGAAACGTCAAGCATCTGACAAGCTTGGACCTAAATCCGAAGAGTGCATTTTTGTGGGATACCCTAATGAAACAAAGGTATATTATTTTTATAGTCCTTCTGAGAAGAAAGTGTTTATTGCTCGAGATGCTGTCTTCATGGAAAGAGATTTTGTTTCCAAAAGAAACAGTGGGAGAACTATAGATCTCGATGAAGATCGAGAACCACAAAATAGCATTGAACCTGAAGTGGAACAAGAGCAGAGTAATGATAATGCTCAACAAACACAGGTTGTTCGTAGATCTCGTAGAATTCGCCATGAGCCAGAGAGATATGAATTTCTCTAGACTCAGTGTGGTGATTTAATGCTCATAGATGAAGATGAGCCTCTCGCATACCAAGATGCTATGAACAGTCTAGACTCTAAGAGATGGCTTGAATCCATGAAATCCGAGATAGATTCCATGTACGAAAACCAAGTATGGACTTTGGTTGATCCACCTGAAGGGGTAAAACCCATATGGTGCAGATGGGTTTTTAAGAAGAAAAGAGACATGGATGGAAATGTTCAGACCTACAAAGTTAGGCTGGTTGCAAACGGTTTCAAACAAATTCATGGTATTGACTATGATGAAACTTTCTCACCAGTGGCTATGGTCAAGTCTATAAGGATTTTGCTTGCCATTGCAGCATTCCGTGATTATGAAATCTAGCAAATGGATGTCAAAACAGCTTTCCTTAATGGAAGCCTTGAAGAGGATGTGTACATGACACAACCTGAGGGTTTTGTCGATCCAAGGAATGTTGGCAAGGTATGTAAATTGCGTCGATCCATATATGGACTGAAGCAATCCTCTAGGAGATGGAATATCCATTTTCATGAAATAGTCACAGAATATGGCTTTGTTCAAAACGAAGATGAACCATGTGCTTACAAGAAGGTTAGTGGGAGCCATGTGGCATTCATAGTACTGTATGTTGATGACATACTACTAATGGGGAATGACATACCTTCTCTAAAGGCTGTTAAGACTTGGTTAGGGAGCAATTTCTCTATGAAAGACTTAGGAAATGCTTCCTACATTCTAGGAATGAGGATCTATAGAGAAATATCTATCAAAATGATTGGTCTAAGTCAGAGAACATACATTGATAAGGTTTTGCATCGTTTTGGAATGCAAAATGCAAAAAGGGGATATGTCCCCGTGTCTCAAGGGATAGCGATCTCTAAGGACCAGTGTCCGAAATCATTGGATGAGAAGGACCGCATGAATAAAGTTCCATATGCTTCAACAATAGGATCTATTATGTATGCAATGGTATGTACTCGCCCAGATGTCTCGTATGCTTTGAGCATGACGAGCAGATACCAGTCTAATCCAGGTGAAGGTCACTGGACAATAGTCAAGAATATTCTTAAGTACCTGAAAAGAACTAAAGATTCATTCCTGGTGTATGGAGGAGAGGAGAATCTCGTTGTAAAAGGTTACACCGATGCAAGTATCCAAACAGACAGAGATGATACTTTATCACAGTCTGGTTTTTTGTTTTGTCTAAACGGAGGTGCTGTAAGCTGGAAGAGTTCAAAGAAAGAAACAGTAGCTGATTCTACAATGGAGGCTGAGTACATTGCATCTTGTGAAGCAGCTAAGGAGGCCGTTCGGATTCGAAAGTTCATTTCTGATTTGGGAGTGGTTCCATCGATCGCAGATCCCATTGATCTATACTGCGATAATAATGGAGCCATTGCACAGGCTAAAGAACCTAGATCTCACTCCCGGGCCAAACATATACTCAGGAGATTTCACCTTATTCAAGAGATTAATGAAAGGGGTGATATACACATATGTAAAGTGCACACAAATGATAACATTGCAGACCCACTGACCAAAGGTTTGTCACAACAGAAGCACGATGGTCACACTAGTTCCATGGGTATTAGATATATGGGTGATTGGCTCTAGTGCAAGTGGGAGATTGTTAGTGTAGGTGCCCTAGAGGCAATACATTGTTCTTTTAAACTTTTATGTCAGTTGTTCATTCAATAAATGTATTTATTATGATCTAAATTACTGCGATATTTTGTTAGCATAATAAATGTCCTTAGAATCATGATACACATTATATACTTTAAGTCCATGACTTGAACTTGAGATTATAAAATATATCATATTCTTAAAGGTCCCTAGTCGAGTATTATTATATAGGACGATAATAATACATAGATAGACTAGTATGTTGTTTGACAAGATAACCACATCTCATTGGTTATAAGTATGGGGATACTAAAGTCAATACATAGGTACATGTAAGAGTACATGGTACTGGACAAACCCACAGTGAGATTCTTCATGTTTAATAAAGTCATAAGAAAGACTCACAGTGATAATGGTGTAATGATCCTTTGACTTGAAATCATTATATTTCTATACGAGGATTAATATACTTTGACTACATTAAAAGTCACCTTTGACCGGGTGATGATAAAAGTGGACATCGGGTATATCATGAGTCGTATGAGAAATATGAATGATAGATAAAGGATTTAACCCTCCTATAAATAGGAGAGATATTATTGGCCTCTTGATTGAGTGAGACTATAAATGCATGGCCATGCTCAAATAATGATTTGTCTTGATAGTCTACTCATGGATCAAGTAAACCCGGATTAAATATTGAAGAGGATGACTAAATACATGCCTCGAGTTTAATCTATAATATGTATGGTTAAAGGGATCATATTACACGAAAAATACTATTCACGAAAGGTTTTATCTAATCACGATTAAATTATTGTTTAATTGGGTAACAATGATGTATTACTAGATACCGCTCATTGTTTATAACTTTATTAGAGAATAAAATTATTCTCTAATCCAGGAATACATAGCCAACGGAACCCTGCCTGCAGACAAGGATGAGGCCAGAAAATTGAGATACAAGGCAACCTAGTATGTAATCTATGATCGAATTCTTTACAAGAGAGGGTTCAATCGACCCCTCCTTAGATGTGTTGCTGGGATAAAATGTGAGTACATTATGCGCGAGGTGCATGAAGGAATTTGTGGGAATCACTCGGGGGGTGCCTCCCTCGCTCACAAAATTCTCTGTCAAGGCTACTACTGGCCTACCCTCTATAAGGATGCTCATGCCTTCGCCAAGGCCTGTGACAGCTGCCAAAGGTTCTCTAATACAAATAAGAACCCAGCGGTACCCCTAAAGACCATGACAAGCCCCTGGCCGTTTGATGTCTGGGGCATAGATCTGATCGGAGAATTATCCAAAGGAAAAGGAGGGGTAAAATACGCAGTTGTGGCGGTAGATTACTTCACTAAATGGGCTAAGGCTGAACCCCTGGCTTCCATCACTGCAAGGAAGCTGGTAGACTTCGTGTATCGAGCAATCGTTTGTCGATACGGGGTTCCCTACAAGATCATATCTGACAATGGGAAACAGTTTGATAGCAATGAGATGATAAATTTCTGTGAACAACTTGGCATAAAGAAAGGGTTTTCCGCGGTGTGTCATCCTCAGAGTAACGGTCAGACGGAGGCCGTAAACAAAATTATCAAGCACACCCTGAAGGCCAAACGGGAAGAGAAGAAAGGATGTTGGCCAGAAGAACTCCCAATGGTGTTGTTGTCTTACAATACCACTCCAAGGTCTACCACCGGCGAAACCCCGTTCACCCTAACATACGGGTGTGAAGCCATGGTTCCCGTCGAAGTTGGAGCGGGGTCATTTCGAAGGCATAACTACAACCCTGAGAATAATGAAATCAACCGCAGGCTCTACTTAGACCCGATTGAAGAAGTAAGGGATACGGATCAGTTGAAACTTGCTGCGTATCAACAGAGGACCCGTAAATATTTTGATAAGAAGGTGAGGGCTCGGCCCCTCAAAACGGGAGACCTGGTTCTCAGGATAATGATGCCTAACATGAGGATTCCCGCTCATGGAGCCTTCGGTGCAAAATGGGAAGGCCCATACATTATCAAGGCAATGCTTTGGGAAGGTACCTATCACCTTACAGACATGGATGGGAGACTCATACCACGGGCTCAGAACGCCCAACACTTAAAGAGGTATTACCAGTAGCTTCACCCGGGTAGTATTTCTGTAGGCTTCGGCTTTGGGGTCAAGACAATAAAGGCGGTTTATTAGTTGTAATCGCTATGCTTTTAGGAAAATTATCAGGGTACTATTTGCTTTATCTGCTAGGATGCTCGGGGGGTGGTGTCTTTACACCCCCAAAAATTATGCTATGACAACCTTTTATCACATGATTCAATAAAATTTTGCAGTTTTCCATTACAAAAATCTTGTATATGCTTCAATTGCATCTAGTTCTCCACCATAATTGTAATTATGATAAAGAACTTGGGGGGTAGTAGGCATATCATTAACATTACTTGACTTAAATTTCAAAAATTTGGAAATCAAAAATATTGAAACTCGGGAAACACAACTCAACAACTTGGCTGCATTTATTGGAAGTAGGGCTTATCAAGGCCCTTCAAGGTTTAAAGCCTATCAAGGCTTTCAAGGTTAAAGCTTATCAAAGCTTTCAAGGTTAAAGCATATCAAAGCTTTCAAGGTTTCAAGCTTTTCAAGCTTGCAAGCCTGCATTTATTGGAAGTAGGGGTTATCAAGGCCCTTTAAGGTTTAAAGCCTATCAAAGCTTTCAAGGTTAAAGCTTATCAAAGGTTAAAGCTCAACAACTTGGCTGCATTTATTGGAAGTAGGGCTTTTCAACGCCCTTCAAGGTTTAAAGCCTATCAAGGCTTCAAGGTTTAAAGCCTATCAAGGCTTTGAAGGTTAAAGATTATCAAAGCTTTCAAGGTTTCAAGCTTGCAAGGCTGCATTTATCGGAAGTAGGGCTTATCAAAGCCCTTCAAGGTTTAAAGCCTATCAAGGCTTCAATGTTAACACCTATCAAGGCTCTCAAGGCTTACTTGGTTGAATTACTACAATGCCTACTTGGTTGAATTACTACAATGCCTACTTGGTTGAATTACTACAATGCCTACTTGGTTGAATTACTACAATGCTAACTTGGTGGAGTTATTACAAGACTTACTTGGTTGAATTATCGCAAGGCTTACCCGGTGGAATTACATTAAAGCTTACTTTGGGAATTACCTTAAGGTTTACACTTGGGGATTATGTCGAAGCTTACGCTCAAGTGTATCACTCAAGCTTCGCGATTGGGATTTACGCTGGAAACGTTGACGGCAGACTAGCGCTTAAACCTAATAGTACATGTGCTTAAGGGGATTTTTACAAGGAAATATTAAAAAATTGTGCACGATGGGGGTGTTAGCATAATCACAACTACATTCTCGAGGAAGGAAACAACCCCAAGGACAAAGTCTCAAGGGCCGCAACCCCCGAAAATTGGTCAGTTCACATTCTCAATATAAAATTATAAGGGATACCCCTTATAGTTGTTCTTTATACCTGCATGGAAGGGTTAGACGACAAGTACATAAAACATCACGAAGAAATACAGAATAACGTACAAGGCAAAGGAATGAAGGAGTAAAAGCAGTTACATAGAATAAAGATATACTACAAAGGAAATTCCTCCCCACACCAACAGGGGGAGGCCCTTGCACCATAAAAATATCTTGCGAGACTTTTGGAGGAGTCCGCACCCTCATCAAAAAATTCAATTCATGACGACAAGCGCCAAGCAAAAATATCCGTAATTAAAAGGTTGATTAAGTAAAGGGGGAGGAGATCAAGGAGTGGCAAAGGAGGAGGAGTCCTTCTCGTCGCCAGCGGGGGGATCCTGCGTAGCCTGGGTCGCCGCTGGGGCTGCAGCCGGAACCCCTTCCGGGGGCATCACCTCAAGACCCGCAGAAATAAACTTTGCGGGCTTCGGTTCGTCTTCAGCCGCAACCTTCACCCCAGCTCCGTCCCCAGAAAGACCCTGGGAAGTTGCCAGAACCTTCTCCAAGCTAGCAGCGTCCTCATCCTTCGCCTCCTCCAGGGCGAGAGCAGCATCAGGGTGGAGCCTAGCCCAATCCTTCTCCAAGAAGAACCGATAGGTAGACTTCACGCAGTCTTTAACCCCGGCGGCAACCCCCGCCTCAAATATTGTGGCTTCTCGCTGTTTTCTCCCGGCCTTGACGGTGGCAGCTGCATCCTGAGGCCCTTTACCTGCAACTCCAGCTCCTTAACCTACCGGCGCAAGCCATCAACCTCTTCCTCGAGGCCCCTCCCCACCATGTCCTCCTTCTCCTTCAGCTGCTGGGCCTTGGCTTCCGCCTCCTTGAACTTGAGGTTAGCCTTACGGAAGGCATCCCTCTCTTTAACAGCGGAAGCCTGATCAGCCCTGGCCTGCTTCAGGTCCGCCCTCCTAGTCTCATTCACCCGGGCGGTGTCGACAACAAGTTCCCCCATCTTCAGGTCGAGGAACAGGCTCTTGGCATTGGCCACCGCCTTGTCTCGGGTGGCCTCAGCGTTGGAAAGCCTATCCCACTCCCGGATGGTGGCCTCAGGGATTTGGTCGGAGAGCATCCGCTGGAAGAACTGTGTCTTTTGAGTGGAGGAGGATGCAGGAGAGCTACGCGCCAGGGTCAGCCTGGGCTTCTTGCTGGAGCGGCCTTCAGCTGAAGACCCCGCCTCAGCAGCTTTGGAAGGGTCCCTCTCGCGGCCTCCGGAGGAGGCCTTCTTCTGCTCCAAGGAGGGAGTAGACAACTGGGATATTGGCTTGGAGGAGATAGGAGCTTGGGAGCCGGAGGCCTCCCCGAACAGGTCCTCATACTTAGTTGAGCGCTTGACAAAGCTGGGAATATTGGAAACCATATCTGCAGGAGGAAACAAGGAGAAATGATCAGAAACCGCACAGCTATTAACAGGAGTACGAAGGAATTCAAGCATAACGGATGGCATAAAAATTACAAGGCATGCAGAATGTATAACAGGAAATTTACAAGACACATATCATATAAGGCAAACAAGTTCAGGGTCGCAAGCTAAGAGGAAACCTGGGCTTCCCGTCACCTTGACTCCTGTACCCCCCTCGTCAACGGGGGATGCGTCAACCACCATAGTGGAAAAACCGAGGCTCTCCAGATTCTCTGGAGTTAGCAAGCTGGAGCCATCACCCAGCTTGGTGGAAATCCCCAGCACATGCTTGGCCCTTTCCAGGGACTCTCCCGCCAAAGGGGTCTGCACAGGCATGTCTACAACAAACACGAGTATGAGGAAACTAAACGAGAAGCCTAAGAAACTAAACCCATGGTGGACAAAGGGGAAAGCAGCCTTACTAGGGGAGAGATTGAAGTCCTTCCTGTAGACTGGGCAGTCGTAGCAGTAAAGGAAGAGCTTTTGCTAGTCAGACATCGATTGGCGATTACCCTTGATACCCTTCTTATGATGGGTATTCCATGCTGTGAGGTAGAAGAACCCTTGGGTCCTCCCGGTGAGCTTCAGCTGGAAGAACCAGCCTAACTCCAAAGCGGACATCCTCACCCCATGGTGGATGTCGTAGAGGATGTAGAGGAAAACCGCCATGCGGTAAGAGTTGGGAGTGAGCTGCATGGGGAAGACCTCGTAGAAGTCCAGAACCTCCAAGATGAAAGGATGGAAGGGAAGAGACAGGCCCAGCCTGAAGAACTGGGAGGAGAGCATGGTGTTGGGGTAGTTGGTGTCCGGCTTGAGGGTATCGAAGCGGTGACACCTCTCCCCGGGCTTCGGAATCACCAGAGTGCAACCGGGGTTGCAGGATTCCAAGAGAGACTGCAGCCTGGCATGGGTCATGATGGAGTCCATATGCTCGCAAGCTAGGACCACAGCTAGAGGCTCCACCACCTCCTCGGGGTTCTCCTTGAGGGCTTCAGCAACAACATCCAGCGGGAGGCCCGGGGTCCCGTCCGCCTGGCTGGACTCAGAGGTGGTCCAGTTGAGCTCCTTCACCACCAAGTTGCGCCTGGTGCGGGTCCTGGAGCAAACTCCTAAGCTTGGCTGAGCAGGCTGAAGGTCCAGGCTAGGGGAGGATCCCGTGTCAACCACGACAACGGGAGACTTGCTGGTGGCTGATTGGGAAGAGTGAGAAGACATAGATCCTTGAGACATCTATAAGAGGAAAGGATGGGTTAACAGAGGACTCAACAAGTGGCGAAAAGGTCGAAAGGAAAAAGAAGAGAAAAGAAAAAAGGGTCTGTGGAAAGCTGAGCTGCAAAAGTGGAGCCCTACGGGTGCGAAGTAGGAACGGAAAGGCTCCAGTTGGAGCCCTAAGGTGCAAGGGAACAGTCTCCCTCAAAGGGGAATGGTATGGGCTACGGATGACGGTTCGTCTTCTCCGCCTATCAACGGGAAGCCTAGCAAGGTATCCTGAGCGGGAAGCCCAGTTCTAACCCCAAGCTCAACCGCAACAATCAACATTCGATAATTACTCTAAACTACAAGCTAAGCAAGTACAGCAAGCAAATCACACAAATAACACATTCAAAGCAGATAAGTGACATGAAAAGGGGTTCGATCGTAAAGGAGGGGTTTCCCCTAGAAGGGATTGGGAACCTAGGGTTTGCAGTCTAGGGTTACGATCAGGGCTTCATATCAACGCAACAACACCAAGGGCGATAACCCAGTTGGGAAACAAACGGGGCCTAATCGGAGTCAATTGAAGCCAGTGGTCTGTGTACATTCAAAATATTGGTGCATACAATCGATTACACAAACATGCAAAACAGATCGGCAGTTCGATCTACTATGATAATCTCAGGTGGTCAAATGTGGGTGTGTGCACGCATGCCGAGGTTAACAATCAAAAAGAAAATGCGATAATCAAGCATAGATCATATAAACATCTTTACGCAAACATGGTGCAGGTATAAAGGAAAAGTAAAGACGAGGGCTCAAAGAGAGCATACCGTTGATCGGAAGTTGGGAGCGAAAACGGAGAAGTGAGCGCCGGGGAAAGAGAGCAGATGACGTCTGGGAGTGCTTCGGTCGAGATAGGAAGAGTAAGTGAAGAGTTTGGAGTTGAAGAAAAGAAGAGGGAGGCTTAGCGTGTGTGTATACATAGCAATAGGAAGTGGGGAACAGCAGTGATAAGTGGATTTTATATCCACTTGGAAGCCTTCGTTTTGACTTAAATTGATGATATGGCCTCAAGCTTTTGATGTTTTTGATATATTTTAGTGTTGTCTTGTGAAGGTTTCTTGGAAAGAGGACGAAGAGGAGATTCATAGCTTTCATTGGAAAAAAACGGCGAAGCAATCAGATGCGCGAGTCAAAAGTTATGGACAAAGAAGCATTGGCTACGCGGGCTGCTGAGTTGGGGCACCCGCGCCACCGTTGGCGCACCCGCGCCAAACCGTCAGAGAAAATTCTGCCCTTTCCGCGCAGCCGCCCACCGTGGCGCACCCGCCCCACAATCTGGGCGCGAATTTAGGCCCGTTTTGCCCGTTTTTGATCCGTTTGAAGGCCCGTTCACTGGGAAAGTTAAAGAAAGGCTTGGGGGACTAAAAACATAACCTAGAAACATTCTAAGGAGCACGTGATGGCTAAGGAGAAGATCGAGGATCGAGTTTTCATTGTTTTACTTTTGTAATTCTTCGAAGGAGGCGTAACTTTGGATGCTCATTCGGATTTGTTTCGATACTCTTGTTTTACTCTTTTAATATTGTTAAAACTATTCAGTTCATGTTTACTCTTATTCCCATGATGATGAGAAGTTCGATTATGAACTAATCATTATCATGGGGTTCTAGCGGATTTATATATGGATTTCAGTAGTTGATTTGCCTTAATTATTTGTGTGATGAATGTTTAATTTCTTTGTATTGGTTGTGCTTATTCTTCTTGGGTGTGTAGCTAACATCTAAGTTGTGTGTTAATCTTTATTGAAGCGACAGTGGATATATTGATTTAGAACTTGCCATGCGAACATAGGATTATGTATTCGATATACATGATTAGTGGTGTGATTTT
Organism: Daucus carota subsp. sativus; assembly: GCF_001625215.2. Taxonomy (NCBI): domain Eukaryota; kingdom Viridiplantae; phylum Streptophyta; class Magnoliopsida; order Apiales; family Apiaceae; genus Daucus; species Daucus carota. The sequence goes on from NC_030384.2 coordinate 16,229,110, forward strand.
AACCATCTTGCATCGCCCTATGTAATCTTGATAGATAACTTGTTCTTCAACCGTTATGCTTTCAAATCTTATAGATATATAAGGTCTAAGCATAATTGGTGTTTGTTTACCTTCTATCTTAATTGTGGATGTGTAGCAGTATGGTGCACGTATAACGACAGTTAGCGTGAATCAGTTTCTTGTTATCTGATTAGTTATCAACCATCACATATCGATAAGGCATAACTCTGAATGAAGTATATAATGAAGTTAGAATCCCATGTATATTCTCAATAGTAATCTAGTTAATCACTTAGTTATAATTCGACTTTAATTAGTTAATTTAGATAAAACCAACCAAATTGTTATTTGTCTAAGCATTGAATAATAATCATACATTGTTGCATAAGTGCATATTTCTGAATACACCAGTCTTTGTGGGAACGAACTGAATTTGATTCTTTACTACTTGTGCCCACGTACGCTTGCGTGATTTTGTGCGAACAAGCAGCGACAGGTGGCACGCCTTGACTGGCTTGGCGTGGAGATGGCTTTGATGAGCCAGGGGTTCCCGAGGTATAGGTGGGTGGCTGAAGAGGTAGAGGCACGATAGGCCTCTACGACTGCACCACCTATTTAGGGGTTTTTTGTTTCAATTCAAATTGATTTGAATTTAAATTAAGCCCCGAAATCTTTGGGATCAACCTTATCTCAAAATGTTGTGACGCACGCGGAAACTGAAAAGGCGAAGCTAAAATCACGGAAGCTTGAGCTAATTTTTGAAAATGATTTTAATTATTTTTGGGAACAAATATTCAAGGTTTACGGTGGTTGCAATGAATTAATATAACTGGTTTTATAATTATGTATGAGGTATATCTTAATTATTTCTTGTTTCTTACACCGGGCTACGCCCACGTAAGCTTAGAAATAATTAACGACTAACCCCTAACATAATTCAAGGGCTTGCAGCTGGATAATTGAGGTTTACCGTTATTAGGTTCCTCTCGTATTTAATACTTCAAGGAATCGGGGGGTAGCTGTTGTGCCATAAAATCTCCCTGGGCTTATTTTGTAGCCCATCATATTATTTGGGCTTTATCTGGGCTTATTGGGATCAATTGGTAATTGGTATTGCGGTTCACCATGGCTGGGTGAACCATTGGAGGCGTACAAGAAGGTATACGGACTTGCACTAGAAGCATAATGGAGGCTGCCATGAGGACGGGGTTGCACCTGAAAGCGCTTTCGGGGTTACCTCTGCTAGGGGTTACCACTGAGTGCATCCTGGCTTGCAGTCACAAGGCTGCAGTTAGGGGATGCCGCTAGCAGGGCTTCCGCCGCCTAGGCAGACAGGCAAGCAGTCTCCAAGAAGGACTCTTCTTCCTTGTTTCTAGGAGGACGAGTTGGAAGTAAATACGTGCATTATGGAGATAATTACAATATATGGGGATAATTCATGGATGATTCGGATATACATCAAAGATGAAGGCTTCGAGTGACCTTCTTGGAGTGGGATGCCATTAGATAACTACAAGAGGAAGTTGTTTTATCCTAAAACTAGAGGGGATAAGAGCTTATCTCTTCAGAGTCCTAAATCAAGAACTACATGGGATTGATCCCTATATATATAGGGTATGTAGGCACCTTGCAAAGGGACGGATTCAGATTCATATACTCACGAGTTCTACACTCTAAAGAGGGGCACGTGTAACCTTTGTGACGTACATTTCCGGGCAATTGCAGGACGGAATTCCATAATTACGGCCTCGTTGTTTGGTTCTTTGCAAGCTTAGCCCTTAAACACATCAGTTTTTCTTTAGTTTATGTTAACGGTAGCCCCTAAGAGCTAGCCGTGATTTTCGTAGTTGTAATAGATATCCCTATAATTGTGCTAAACGGTTCTGGGGGTGTTGTATCAATTCCTCTCACAACATATACGTCACCCATCGTGGCATGTAATTTATGGTGTCTAGAATGTTATAGATATTACTAGAACAAAGTTCTTAAATTAATACGAATAAATACGAATTTTCTTTATTTCTGATATGGGGCGATTTCTAAGGCTTATGGGTGTTACGTGACACCGATGTGACCCCTCCACTGCCTAAAAATCAAACCATTGACGAATATTGAATTAAAGTATTCTATTCAAAGAATATCAGAAGGTATACATGCCACCCATCGTGGCGTACCAAGTTCCATAGATTTCGGATAATTTAAGATTTGATGATGGTATACACTTAGCTATGAAAAATAATATAGACCACCCCAACGTGGCTTATTGTTTAGTAATAGGTTACAAAGTAACGTTTAAAAAAATTTAGGTGGTATACATGTCACACATCGTGACGTACCAGTAACTTATAGTGTTTAAATGTTAGTGCATTTAATAATTGTTAGAGGAACCAATAGGTCTTAATATTTAATGCACCCTTGTTTATGTGTAATGTGATTTTTTTTTTCATGCATGATTCTCAGGATAAAATGGGCTTTAATCCAGTCTTCACCATACTTGAGGATAACAAACTTACCGGACCTAACTATATTGAATGGAAACGTAATTTGGACATTGTGTTGACTGCAGAGGGGTACAAGTTTTGCACTTACGAACCCAAGCCTGAGCAGCCTGCTGCTGATGCTCCTGATGAGGGTAAGGAATATTATAAGCGGTGGACAAAGGCTGATGAGATGTCGCGATGTTACATTCCGGCAGCAATGTCGGGTGTTTTGCAGCATCAGCATCAGGCTATGGACTGCTTCGGATATGCTCTTTAATCTTAAGGACTCTTTTAGAGAGTATTAGATCGATGATGAGTTATTCGGATTTACCCAAGTTGTTTTGGGGACATGCCTTAGAGACAGCGGGGACAAACCGAGTCTAAGACACATTCGGATATGGGGTTGTCTAGCACATGTGCTGAACAAGAACGCGACTAAGATAGAATCTCGTACAGAAGTAAAGATGTTTGTAGGCTACCCCTTGGGAACAAAAGGTTATTTATTTTATAGTCTTAAGAATCGGGATGTCACTGTTAGCACTAATGCAAGATTCTTCGAGGAAGATTTTATAATGAATCACAAACCCATGAGTACTATCGTTTTAGAGGAACTAGTGGGAGGGACGAATAATGAACCTGTAGTACAAGTAGAACAACCACAGCAGACTATACAACCTGTCACTAATACCGCACCAGTTCCTCGTCGTAGTGGGAGGGTTGTTCGACAGCCTGACAGATTCATGTTTTTGGTAGAGTCTTCGGACTTGGTCTCTGGTGAACATGATAATGATCCCCGGACATACGAAGAGGCAATACAAGATAAAGATGCAAATCTTTGGCAAAAGGAAATGGATTCTGAGATGGAATCAATGTGTTCTAATCAGGTCTGGGAGCTCGTGGAACCACCCAAAGGTGTAAAACAAGCTTCTAGGTATTGGAACATTCGCTTTGATCAGGCAGTCTAGTCGTATGGATTTGATCAAAGTCCAAGCGAAGCATGCGTGTATAAGAGATGTGAGGGAAATGCAGTGGTTTTTCTAGTGCTTTATGTTGATGACATTTTACTCATTGGAAACAATGTTAAGATGTTGTCTTCAATAAAGGCATGGTTGTTCAAACAATTTGAGATGAAGGACTTAGGTGAAGCAGCATACATCCTTGGGATCAAACTTATAAGGGATCGCAAAAAAAGGATGTTGGCTTTATCTCAGGAGCCCTACATAGATGACGTATTAGCTCGTTTTAACATGCAGGACTCTAAGAAGGGTAATTTACCCTTTAGACATGGAGTTAGTCTATCAAAGAGTCAGTGTCCTTCGACACCTAAGGAGATAGAGAAGATAAAGGCAGTTCCAAAACTGCTTTTAGTTTAGCTTCCAAAACTGGTGCAACATCTGTCACATCAACCCATGTGCTCTTTGTCTTTTCCTTGATTTGCAGCTGTCAATTGCTAATTGTCAATCGCTTATATTACAAATTGATGGTGTTGAAGTAGCGGTTGATAAGCTCCCTTAATTAGCCGTTGATACTTCATGGCTAGCGATTGGTGGTGTTGATGTAGCAGTTGATAAGCTCACTTAATTAGCCATGGATACTTCATAACTAGCGATTGATCTTCACTTCACTTGGATAGATTACATGACTTCACATATTTACAATTATGTCACCATATCTATACATCCATTGATAGATCAAATGCTAATCTAAAAGTATACATATCATTACATCAATTGCTAAGATGCTCTAGTTTTGTTACAGTACCTCATCATCCGGTGATGTGTTAATCTAATCAATTTGTACTGCCTTAGCATGCTACCAATTGATCAGCTACATGCAATTTTATTCCAAGAGAGAATAAAATACTTTGTATCATCAAGCATCACATATTCCTAACAATTTCTCATTAGGACTTAATTCTAATTTAGTGGCAGTTGGCATGGGAGTCTTAGCTACTTTGCAATCCATTAAATCAAACTTTTTAAGTAAATCATAGATGTATTTGGTTTGATTTATGAATATACATTCCTTTACTTGTTTAACTTGTAAACCAAGAAAGTAGGTGAGCTCTCCCATCATGCTCATCTTATACTGACTTTTCATCAGTTTGGCAAACTTTTTACAAAGTTTCTTAACTGTAGACCCAAATATTATATCATCTACATAAATTTGAAATAAGATAAATGCACCATTTACATTTCTGTAAAATAGAATTTTATCCACAGTTCCTCTAGTGAAATGATCATCCAACAAAAATTGAGATAGAGTGTCATACCAGGCCCTTGGTTCTTGCTTTAAACCATAAAGTGTTTTTAATAAAAAATAAACATACTCTGGAAAATCTGGATCTTCAAAACCAGGAGGTTGACTTACATACATATCTTCTTCTAGTTCACCATTAAGAAAAGAACTTTTGACATCCATTTGATAGACTTTAAAGTTTGCATGAGCAGCATAGGCTAGGAAGATTCTTATGGCTTCCAATCTTGCAACAGGTGCAAATGTCTCATCAAAATCAATTCCTTCAGATTGAGAGTATCTTTTAGCCACAAACCTTGCTTTGTTTCTGGTGACAACTGTTAGGGTTATACTGAAATATTCGTTTGAAGTATATAACAATTATTTGAGAATCTTCAATGCATGTTTTCACATTGTCTGTATATTATATATTGTAGACAATCTAGTATCAAATGGGATAGCAGAAGATTAGATTGTCAGACTCCTTATATAATATAATAAAGGTTCACAGTCGCGGTGGTGTTAGACAAACCACTGGAACGGCTGAAGTATTATTTGGAAATAGTTTGTCTTGACTATTGAATAATATTTATATACTTTGTGTATATTGAACGGGATCAAAATAGTAGAATAATTGTTTCTTTAATTCTGACAATAAAGAACTAAGATTCTATGATGTTATTAATGCTTAAGTTCTTAATCCGGATATAGTGATTGACACTTGTATTTAATGCACATGCCTTGACTCATAAATTAAGTAATTTATTTTAAATTACGAATCTATGTATTGGGCAATGACATTATATACAGAGTGGGATATTGACTATAAAAGGAAACCGTGTCAGAAAAATATATTCGGGTGATGATGTCCTCTTGAAAGCTCATAAAGATAATTATGCTTTAGTCCTGCAGGCAGATTTGTTCTTGCATAATTATAAGGTTGAGTGGATGATCAAGGATAAAAGATATTGATTAAATTAATTGTCAGAAATTAATTTAATTAATGGACATGCGATATCTTAAACATGGGGAATTTATAAGCAATTAATATGGGAACCGAATTAAATAATTAATTTACGGAATTAGGAAAGGTAGTGCAAATATTAGTTCTTTAGTGGATAGAATTAATATATAATGACATTGGGCCTGGCCCGGAATGTCATTGGAAGGCCTGACCTAATGATCCATGATCCCTACTGTAGCCTATATATATTCTCCTTGTCCTAGAGCTGAAAACACACAAAAAACGAATTAATCCTAGAGTCAGAGAGAGGCAGACGTTTTTCTCAAGGAGATAGCTATGGTTTTGGGTTTTCGGAGCTTTAAGGAGAGGCACACCTTGGGAGATCGAAGGCCACACTTCGTCCAAGGAGAATCAAGGAATACAGTAGAAGACGTGGATTTGAATCGCTTGCGCCGTAGCGATTAAGGTTAATATTCTGTTCGAACTTTTAATAAGTATCATAAAACGCAGGGCCGAGATCCAATTGTTCCTACAACAACTCCATTCTCATCCATTTTGTTTATGAATACCCACTATGTGCCTACAATTGTTCTATTCTTAGGCTTGGGTACCAGCTTCCAAACTTTGTTTCTCTCAAGTTGATTTAATTCTTCTTGCATGGCAAGAACCCAATCAGAATCTTTGAGAGCATCTTCAATTACTTTAGGCTCATCCTGTGAATGAAATGCACTGTATAGGCATTCATCTTGAGTAGCTCTTCTGGTTTGTACAGATACATTTGCATCACCAATTATTAATTCAAAAGGATGATCCCTAGTCCATTTTCTCTGAGGTGGAAGTGATTGTCTTGATGATGTAGCTTCATTGTTGTAGTTCAGATTGCCATGTTGGAAAGCTCCCCCTAAATCTGATATCTCATTATTCTTAAATTGGTTGGAATTTTGAGACAATATTTCAACTGATGAATCCAGAGGAGTTTTAACTGATGCATCCAGAGTAGTTTCAACTGATGCTTCAGCTGAATTTTCGATGGCTGTCGTCTCATCTATCAAATGCTCATCAGTTGGAATATTAATTCCAGGAATAATACCAGCATTCTGAACAAAATCATCACAATCATCATCATTATCATATACATCACCTTCACCTTCATTTTCAAACCTGAGATTGTCATGAAATCCTCCATCTGACAGACCTTGAATCTTTTATCATAAAAAACTACATGGATCAAGTTAACAAGTCATTTGTTCTAAAGCCAAATACCTAGTCTCTGGAAGCTATGCCAAGTCTCTACTCAAATGCCATATGTCAAAGCTTCCACACAGATCCATATGGGGAAGTGACATTTCTATATATGTGTGCACTTATATATTTGTATATGTACAAATCTATTTATATATATGTATATATATATATTGATTTAAATATAATATATATAATATATGTGTATATATGTTTTTAAACATATGTATATGTATATATACTTAAATAAATATATGTATATAGTATATGTATATATATTTTACATAAACATTTATATAATTAACTGTATATATATATATATTGTATTATGTGCATAAATATAATATATATTTACAGAGTGTTATATATATCTTTATATATATATATATTTGTATATATATATATATATTTATATTTATATTTACACATAGTTATATGTATATTATATATATTTAAATATATGAGAATATATTTAAATATATGTGTATATATATATATATATATATATTACTATATGTCAATATAAATATTATATATATATGTATATATTTATATATATTTTTCTTTATATTTATGTTTATATTTATATTTATAAATAACTATATATATCTCTATATATATTTGTATTTGTATTTGCATATAATTATATATTATATATATTTAAATATATGAGAATATATTTAAATATATGTATATATATTATTATATGTTCATATAAATAATATATATGTGTGTGTGTGTATATTTATATATATTTTTATTTATTAATATAAACACAACATAATATATTATATTATGCATGCATGCATGTTGGGATGTTGTCATGTGTCTAGGGCACTCTAGGGTTTGCATGGCTTTGCATATATATGTATCGACTGTGATGAAAATCTGGTAAGGCAGATGAATCTCTTGGCTGGTGGATTTAACATAGGCGCAAGGTTTGACTCAAACCTTAGTCCAAAGAGAGATAACAGGTGAATGGATAGAGGTGGCGCAAGTTCATGGACGTGAAATTTCTCTACGTGTGTTACATCATTTTCAATATACACACAGTGGACACAGTGAACATCTCATGGGCAACTTTGCTCCTAGCGCAAGGTTTGACCTAGAAGAAGTCCGAGGAGAGATAACATGGGGAAGTTACACTGTACAAGGCGCAAGAATGACTTAGAATATCTCTAAATCATCATGTACCTCTTGTACACTCTGTGGCGCAACTTTTGACCCGCGGCAAGCTTTGACTTCTCCACTGTGAACATATGAAGCGCAAGTTCCATGACTTAGAATTTCAACTTCAAGTTACACAAACATATATGTATATATGTTTGGCGCAAGTTTGGCTTTATGGACTTAACCAGGGTTAGTTAATGAGAAGCCTATAAATACTTGAGATGTGGGTTCATAATTAACACACACTCTTCACCACCTTTATGATGGAATGGCTTTGTGCCTTGCACACTACTACACACAAATAAATCATAGCTCAGTTTTGTAATATATATATATATATATATTTAGAAGCTAGGGTTTGTGAGTGTACGTAGTAGTAGCCAACCTTCGGGTTTGGATTTATAGCACCCTTCGAGGTATTTATCAATATACAGATATACCTTGGAAAATATTGTGTGTTGGTTTAATATTTTCATATCCTCAAAAACCGACCCAATAAATATCTGGAACACGAAACACATTACAGGACTGCAATTTGTTTATCCGCAAGGTTCGGTTAACCGTTAACCGAACCGAAAAACCGAAAAAAATTCAGTTCGGTTAACCATACTGAAAAATTCGGTTCGGTTTTCGGTAGGCTGATTTCGAAAATTTGGTATTTCGGTAATTCGGTTTTTAAATGCGGTTAACCGAATAACCGATTAATTAACCGAAGTTTTTAACTTATATATATATATATATATATATATATATATATATATATATATATATATATATATATATATATATATATATATATATATAATATTAATAATATATCAGATATTTGCTGCGCCGCTGTACATCATTCGATGATTCATTCCCTCATCTCACTCAGTCGGTCAGTCCTCACTCCTCACTCAGTCCTCACTCCTTAGCCCGTCATCTCATCGGCCGACGTCGACGTCGACGCCCGTAACTCGTAAGCCGCCAGTCGCCATCTCGCCTTCAACAGCAGCTCTCAAGTCTCTGAAATTAAGGTACGATTTTGATTTTGATTTTGATTCAAGTCTCAAGTCTCAAGTCGTAATCCCTAAATTGATTTTGATTTTAATTTTGATTTGCCCTAACCTTACCCCTAAATTGATTCGGTTTTGATTTCGATTTGCCCTAACCCCTAAATTTCATATATAGCAGGCTATATATATAATCTGTATAAGCCTTCTTTATTTCGATTTTTCTTTAACCCCTAAATATTGTTATTATTTGTTTGTTTAGATGGAAGAGCAGGATTACCAAGCAGAACTTGAAACCCCAACAGAAACAGTAGCTTCAAATCCAAAAAATAGAAAGGAGATGGAGAGGAGAAGTGGTGTATGGGAGCATTTCAGCCGAATCAAAGATGAAGCCGGAAATACAATTAAAGGTAAGTGCAATTATTGTAAACAAGGAATTAAAAGCAAATACTTCAGGAAATGGTACGAGTAGTTTGCACAATCACTTGAAATCTTGCAAGTCGTATAATGTTGAGGGTCATCAAACAAAACTAGCTTTTCAAAATAATAGCGGAAGTACATCATTGACTAGTTGGAGTTTTGGCAAAGATATGGCTAGAGAAAAATATATCAAGATGATTATTGTTGATGAGTTACCATTCAAGTTTGGGGAGAATTTGGGTTTTAGAGAATTTATTGCTACCGTGCAACCAATGTTTCAAATTTCATCTAGATGGACAGTTGCACGTGATTGTTTTGGAATGTTTGCTCTTAAAAGAAATGATTTGAAATTTTTATTGCTTGAACCTACACAACGTCTTTGCCTAACTACGGACACATGGACTTCTAATCAAAGAATTAATTACATGTGTTTAACCGGGCACTTATTGACAAGGGATTGGAAGTTTCATAAGAAAATATTGAACTTTTGTCCAATTCGTAGTCATAAAGGTAAGGCAATTGCAATGGCAATCGAAGAGTGTTTGGTAGAGTGGGGAATTACTAGGGTGTTGTCTATCAGGATAGATAATGCTACCTCAAACGATGTTGCATTGCAAAAGTTAAAAGGTAGAATTGGTAATTGGGATACTAGTGTCTTGAATGGTGAACATTTGCATTTGATATGTGTTGCTCACATCTTAAATTTAATTGTTAAAGATGGATTGAGTATATTTGATGGATCAATTAGTAAGGTCAGAAGTGCCGTTAAGTATGTGAGACAATCTCCCGCTCGAGAGATGATGTTTATGGAATGTGCAAAATATGAGAGAATTGAGACTAAAAGATCTTTAATTCTTGACGTGGATACTAGATGGAATTCCACCTATCAAATGCTCGATGTGGCGGAGAAATATGAAAGAGCATTTGATAGGTATGATACACAAGATCCTAGGTATAAAAAACATCTCAAGTCGGGCAATGTTGATGGACGGCCTATAAGTCAAGATTGGGTTACCATTAGGAATTTGCATTGTTCTTGAAAATTTTTTATGATCTAACTTGCAAGATTTCGGGAACTCTTTACGTTACTTCTAATATTTTTTTGCATGAGATATATGTCGTTCATGCTATCTTGAATGAATGGACATATGGTGTTGATGATCAAATGGTTAGTATTGGAAGGGAGATGTTGGCGAAGTTTAACAAGTATTGGGGTGATCCAACCAAAATGAATGTTCGCAAAAATCTACACGCAAGCGCACATGATCACAAGTAATATATTAAGTTCGATCCCACAGAGACTGGTGAATTAAGAATACGCACCTATGCAACAATGTATGATCAATTTTCACTGCCAAGACAATTAACAAGGATGGTTTCTTTTATACTAATAACTAAAATTACTAATCAAATTCAGAATAGGAAAACACATGGGATTCTAACTTCATTATCGAACTCATCTAGAATTGAAATTACTGATTAACATGCGACTGTTGATCCTAATCAGACAACACGAAAGTAATACATGCCAACTCTCGTTGCACACATATCATACCAATCAAAATCCGCAATTAAGACAGAAATCTCATGGACACCAACAAAGCTCAGACCCTATATCTCTATAGCGGTAGTGTAAGCAGAGAGGTTTAATAGCAAGTCGTCTATCGTGATTACACAGGGTGATAAAAATAGTTCAAGTCTACCACAAATTATGTTCATTCACATAATCCTATGTTTACATGGCATAGTTCTAAATTCAATCATCCACTCTCGCTTCAGAAAGAATTAACAAACAACTTAGAAGTTAGCTACGCTCCTAAGAAGAATAAGCACGGCTCATGCAAAGAAATCAACGTACATCGCAAGATCAAGTAATTAATATTCGTTACTAGACTACATCGATAAATCCATTAGAACCCCATGAAGGCGGTTAGTTCATAATCGAACTAATCGACATCATGGGTTCTAATGAAAACATGATAAATAAACTACGAGAATTAAACGGAATAAAAATGCTTGAATTAATAATAAAGATCACACGTTACAGAATTGATGTTCACGATCTCGCTCGAAACTGTCACTTCCTCGCGAAGAACGATCTAATACAAACTGATAATGTGCTTGAATGATTAAAACTAACTTACGATATTGTTCTCTACTACACTACTTCTACGAGGCTAGGGTTTTACACACGAGAAATTAAATTACATTGACCAAGTCAACCGGGCCTCGACCGCTACGAAAATCCGTCAGAAAAGCTCCAAAAATCGGCCCGGGGCACTTCTGCTGGGCGCGGCCGCGCTAAACTAGCGCAGGCGCGCTAGTGACAGCAGAAGGTAGCGCGGGCGCGCTAACAAGTAGCGCGGGCGTGCTACTGTCTGTCATGGTGACCCTGTTTCTTCGTTTCTCGCTCGTTCTCGCGTGCATGCCCTTCCTCGCTCTAGTACCACTTCCGTAGGTGATCACGGTTGCATTTAGCATATGCAACAAGCCCTTTAAACCCCTAGATAGCTCTAGTGGACGAGTGTGCTCTCGTGAGGGTTTGTAGAAGATATACCCATAAAATCCCAAGTCGCGATGAATCCACAATTCTCTATTCTTGCAAATAATGCACCAAAACCAACCTAAAATGATAGAAAATCACTTCATCACCTCAACTCGTGACCTGCACAGAAAAACAATAAAAACACATCAAAAGACACTAAACACTTAAGTACAACCAACCAATTTAAGTGGAAATGAAGGCCTATAAGTGCGTATAAATACCACTTATCACACCCCCAAACTTAAACTGATGCTTGTCCTCAAGCGTCAACGACACTATACAATAATACAATGCAATGCATGAATGCAACTACGTGATGAATGAGTGAACTATGAAGTAATTGCCTTGCCAATTATAATACCTCAGATTGTGCTAATGTTCTCGAGTTTCATCTCTCTCGCTACCAAGTCAATTACTCTTCTATTTACAAGTGTGGAGTGCCAGTGTGTGCAAGCATGCTCTTTTATTGGGACAAGACAAAAACTACTACTCCCACAGAATCCCAATCAAGAATCGTAAAAGTTTAAAACTAACACCCCGTCACTCAAGTCCAACTAAAGCCAAGGTCCCAAAGAATATCCACACCCTTCTATTTTATTACCTATATATTTTTTTTTCTATTGGTGATTAATTGCTTGGTCTAAGGTCAGAGCGCTTCGCAGTGTAAATGCGTTACGAACACCACAAGACTTCACACACCAATTATTCACTTTATTCTAGTGGTTTATTTAACTGTGCAATGGTTGAGATCCCTAAAGATTTATGCACTAGTACCCATGTAGCGAGTGTTGGGTCAACAATCCCAAACCACGAAGGGCTTTAGGTTGTTAGGCACAAAGTCCTCTCAGACTTAATTACTCGAGTACTAATGAGCTCAACCTAGTTAATTATACCACTTATTTTTCTAGTGAATTTATTTACTACTATTTTTTTTTTTTTTTAGAAAGGCATATCTACCCCTCAGTTCCCCCAAACTTAAGATTTACAGACCTAAGCTGAAGGGTGTTCAATTCAATCCTAGAATTCATGGAATTTCGTCTAAATCCTATCTCAAGAACATATGTGAATTACAATTTCCAACACAAGCAATTTTCAAGTACTAACCTAGCATTGCAATTGAAACTACTAATCAAGAACTACGCACATAACTCATCATAGGCACTTAACTTGGCTTAACTTCATAATTCATGCAAATGCTCGTGATACTAACTACGACAATAAAAAAAATGAGAAAAATAAAAATAAAAATAAAACATGAGAAAACATAGAAAACATGAGAAAAATAAAATAAACGTGAACTACATGAACTAACTAACACATGCAATAAAATATAATATATGCTCTTCCTTAGATTACCACCCCCAAACTTAAAATTTTCAATGTCCCCATTGAAAGTGATAAAAAGGCTAGAGCACCCACATACCTACTCGGAGTCCGAGTCCTCCCCCTCCTCTGTTGGAGGTGAATCAGGTGGAGGATACTGCATCCCTGCTCCGAATACTGGCCACTGAATTGTGACCCCCTGTGCCTGGAAAGCACTACCTAGAGCCTGTGTCAAGTCAAACGCAAACCTCTGGTGGATGTCATGCATGGTGTCCATCCGTCTCGCTAGTCGGCGATAATGAACATCTCCCATCGGTTCGGAGCTCCTCTCCGTCTGAGAAGTACCAGCTCCAGAAGCTCTAGTCTGCTCCCTCCTCACAAATGCTGGACGTCCCCCTGGCATCTCATCATATATGTATCCTAGGCCTCGAGGGTGGGGAACTCCTCCTTCCCACTCTGTCATCCGACTGATCGCCGAATGATCAATAGGTGTTGCCGGCAACTGTAATTGCTCGTTGGCTGGCCAACGAACACCGCTTGATCGACAGAGCTTCGTAACAATTGTGCCATATGGAATAGCACCAGTGGTTCCTCCCTGTAGGAACCTCAGAATCCCCTGATGAATAACATGTCCCAGATCAATATACTTGCCCGAGACAATCCCAAAGAGCAGAATAGCTCTATCCACTGTCACCTCATGCCCATGTGAAGATGGCATGATGTTAGCACAGATGAAGGCGTTCCACGCCTTCGCATACCGGTTCAACGCGGCTGCTGGAAACGAAACATGTGCCGGCAAAGGAGGTGCAGTCATCTTCCAAGTCGTGTCCGGCACACACATATCATACACCAACCGCTCAAGATCAACCGGATCATCATCAAACCGGCGTTTAGCACGCCCGATCCTCTCAACAACCCAATCTTCTTCATTACGGCGCTTGGCACGCCCCCCAATCACTCTACGGATCGCCTCCGCACTATAATCCACCCGGATTCCCCGCACCACCGTGAATCCATCTCGATTCTCCTTGGCATTAGCATAAAACTCTCGAATAATAGCCAAGGGAACCGCCTCCGGAGCCTCGCAAAAAGACTCCCAACCCCGTTCCTGAATCATGTTCAACAGCTCACCATCTTCCGCCGTGGGTAAGAATCCCCTCTCCTTAACTAACGACTTATTCATAAGCCGTTGAAACTCGGTTCATGCACCATCGGAGGTGAACTCAACCTCACCCATCGAGGAAGAATCGCTAGATGTGGGGGCTTGGGTGCTTGGTCCTTGTGATCTACGGGCTCTTTTGGGTGCCATTGGTAGAGATTTAGAGTTGCAAGAGTGAAAGGCATATGTTCAGCCTATTTGTATTTAAAGAGGTACAACTCAATTCAGATAAGAAAGCTCAGTAAATAGCAAGTCATCGGAATCCGTACGAAGAACGTCAAATGATTTATGGGAATTATATGTCAGATAAATTCCAGGATGCTGCTGCACACCACTGAAAGAAGTTCATTAATATGTTCAAGCCTCAGTGCACAAATAATCTTTTGTAGCACGTCCAGGAGTTCAGAAGATATAAAGTTTCTATACTTTATTTTATCAGAAGATTCCATTTAATGAAGAGATACTTACAAGACGAAGACTCGACGAACAAATCAAATTCTTAATGTTTATTTGACAAAGAATATTTGATTTAACTAGATACAGATGAACCAGACAGTGCATCTGTGTATCAGTTATTCAAATTGAATATTTGAAGTCAAGCAAAGTTGATGGTTCGTTCGCTCGACTGATCAAGACGGAGTTTTTAATGTTTAAAGAAGACGGGAAGCAGTTCTACTGTTGAATGGGTGATTAAATATTTAATAGATTATTATTTCACTTCTCAAATAATTAAATTAATTATGTAATTTATTTGTTAAATTAATTCACTCTCGAATTAATTTAATTTATGAATTTATATGATTAAATTAATTAAGTGGATAATTTTCTATTTAAATATAATCTACAAATCACATTCAATCATCCACTCAAGCTCAGCAAGACAATCTGAGATTGTCTTACCGAATTTCCATCTGCCAAGACAATAAGGAATTGTCTGCCCGAGATCAACTGACAAGACAATAAGGAATTGTCTGCCCGAGATCAACTGCCAAGACAATAAGGAATTGTCTGCCCGAGAATGCTTTGCCAAGACAATCAGGAATTGTCTGACCGAGATGAATTGTCTGCAAGACATTCTGTGACTTCCCAGACAATCCAAGATTGTCTGACCGAAGGTGCTCTGCCAAGACAATTGGATTGTCTGGCCGAGAGAACCACTCTGCCAAGACAATATGATTGTCTGACCGATTGTAAATTGTCTGACCGAGCTCATAATTGTCTTACGGGCCTTGAAATTGTCTTTCTGCAGTGTCTTGTGCTTGCAAGGCAATGTAAAATTGTCTTGCCCTTGCTACTTTGTCTTTGCAACTTTGAATTGTCTTGTCTTTCAATTGTCTTACAAGTACAAATGCTTTGCCTATAAATATGGCATTGCATCCTTCATTTTCAAGTGTTCATTCACTTTGTAATCAAAGCATTTGTAAAGCTTTCAAGTTGTTCGTAACTTGCTTGATCGTTATATCCACAGTTTTCTGTGCTTTGATAACCCGGTTGTTTTAATCACTAAATCTAGAATATACCCTGTCGAATTTATTCTACGAACTTTAGTGGACATTAAAACTGAACCATCTTAATTATATAACGACTTCAAACATTGTTATATTAATTAATTATAATCTGATTAACAAATCATATTCAATCAGATTAACTTCCGCGACGATTTGGTACTGATTGTATTCAACCCCCCCCTTCTACAATCATATCTGGACCTAACAATTGGCATCAGAGCGGTTGATACCATTTTTCCGTATCAGATCCTATACACACTCTGTAACGTCCAAATATTTTTTGTTCGAATTAATTTTATTCCAAAAATTAATTTTGATTAAAAATATTTTTCTTTCAAAAATCTAAATCTCTCCAAACACTATTCACTTCAAATCCTTAAACATGAGTACACAAAAGATCAGTAGCATTAAAATCCCACCGTTCAGCCAGGAACACTTTGGCCTATGGAAGAGGCACATGTTCCTATTCCTCCGAACTGCGAACAGGAAATACATCGGGATTTTGGACAAAGGTGTTACTACTCCGATGAAGGTCATATTAGCACACGAAGAGGATGGTGTGTTGATACCTCATCAGGTCATTCCGAAAGAACTTTCTGAGTACACAGATGAAGAAAGTGATCAGATGAACTTAGATGATGCTCTTCAACTAATCTTGGTTGAATCTCTAAATCCAGTTATGTACAATGCTGTTGTAAATTGTACGAACGCCAAGCAAATCTGGGATACATTAGAGATTATCAATGAAGGCTCAGAGGAAGTTAGGGAAAACAAGAAAGAAATACTGATGGCTCAGTATGAACAGTTTGGTTCCCATCCCGGTGAAGGGATTTCAGAAGTATTTATCAGACTTAATAATTTGATAAATAATTTAAATCTGAATGGGAAATTCTACGACAAGAAAGAGGTCAACATGAAGTTTCTCTTAACCCTTCCTGAACATCTAGAACACAGAATCACTGCCATCAGGGAAAGCAGAGACCTGAATGAGATTTCTCTGGAAAGACTCTACGGAGTTTTGAAAACTTATGAACTGGAGCAAGTTCAGAGTAAACAGAGATATGGCTGGGGTAAAACACAGAACCATTCGAGAGCTCTAGTTGTTGAGTCACCTGTACTGGAAGAAAAGAAGAAGGATGTTGTTGTTCCTTCTGAGACTACTCAGGAATTTGTTGTACCTGAGATGGGTCAGACTGCTTCTACCAGTGGTGACGAAGAGTTCTATACAATGGAAGAGCTTGAACTGTTAGAAGATCAATCTCTATCACTGTTTGCCAAGAAGTTTGGAAACATGAGATTCCGGAAGAACCCTTCCTATAAATACAAACCTACTGTTAGTAAGTTTCAGAAGGGAGGCTATTCATCTTCTACAAGCAAAGGAGGATACAAGACTGGGATGGTGGACAGAAGCAAGTTTAAATGCTTCAATTGTGGTGAACCTGGACACTTTGCAACTGAATGCAAACAGCCCAAGGTTCAAGGAAAAAGAAAAGATTCGTATGATGAGCTGAAGCAGAAGTATGATGCACTGGTTAGAAAGCATCATGGTACTTCTGGAAGTCAAGGTTTCAAAAGCAAGTCTTATCTGGCAGAAGGCAAAAGCTGGGATGATACAGATAGTGATGAAGAGGAGCAGCTAGGGAATGTTGCTTTCATGGCTACTACTGGATCATCTTCACCTCCTCCTGCTGGAAGCTTTCAGGTAGATCCTACATGCCCTAAACTGTTTATGCAATTAGGACTTGAAAGAGATGATGCTATTAAAAGGATGAAAGCTGCTAATCTTAAAATTGATACTTTAGTCTTAGAAATTCATGCTTATAAAATGAATGAGATGAAAGTATTAAAACCTAAAATAGAACAATTGACTATGGACTTAGGATTACAATGTGCTAAAGTCAAAGTTCTAGAGAAAGGTGAGATTGCTTTAAGACTTCAGCTAGATGAAGAGAAAGTGAAATGTAAAGCCTTTAAGGATGCCTCCTTGATAGTCAAAGAACTTAATGATAAACAAGAGATCAAGAGAACTGTTGGAATAGGCTTTGACTATAACAAATCTGTAGGTAAGGCTAGTAACATTACTCCTTTTAAGAAGAGTGCTGAAGAGAGAGGGATTCCTTTTGTTTTGAAAGATTCCCTTAAACCTTTGTTTAAAACCTCAGAAGCTGAACCTCTTTTGGAGACTCCTGTTGTCATTAGATATGAACTAAAACAGGAGGACCTTAAAATGAAAGAGAGTAATGAGATGAGAGATGAGATTCTGACAAACCTGAAACCAATTAAAGTGAAAGGCAATGTTAGGTTGCCTAAAGCTGGTTTAGGTGTCAACTCTGAAAGAACTAAATTCAACAAGCCCAATAATTTTGTTAATAGTAAGAACAAGAACAATAGATGTCATTCTACTGAGAACTTTAAATCTGATAATAAGGTTAGAGTAGAATCTATTGATGTTCCTACTACTATGACTGATACTTCTGTTGCTCCTGCTTTTGATGCATGTCATAAATTTTGTAGTGTTGATAATTGTATGACTTGTGCTTTCAATTTGATGTCTGCTTATTTTAAAAATTTGCATGCTAAAAATGAAAACACATCACCTAGACAACACACAAACAACAAGCATGCTAGATCAATGACTGCTAGTCCTTCTCACAAGAGAAAGGAGACTTATGTTCCAAAGCCTAAAACCAAGGTTTATAAGGCTGTTGTTAAGGAAGTAAGTTCAGTCAAATCTGAACCAAGTATCAGTCCAAGAGGCTCTGTTGTATTACCTGATAGAAATCAGTTCTTTAAGACTGCCGGACCCAATCAAGTGTGGGTCCCAAAGACTGTCTAATCAAGTTGTCTTTTGCAGGGTGCCAGTGGAGTTGTTCGTGTTACCTGGGTGCTTGACAGTGGAGCGTCAATGCACATGACTGGCAATAAATCCCTGCTGGAGGACATAAGAGAAGGAGCTGGCCCGACAGTCAGTTTTGCTGATAATAGCAAAGGTCGTACTGTGGGATATGGCAAGTACAAAATTGGAAGGATCATCATAGAAGATATTGCAATAGTTGAAGGACTTCAACATAATCTCCTGAGTGTCAGTCAATTCTGTGACAAAGGTTATTATGTTCATTTTGAAAAAGAGATATGTATCATTAAACATATCAAGGATAAACGTCCTTCACTATGTGGCATAAGGAAAGGCAATATATTCGTAGCTGATTTGTCTTCAGGACCAGGAAACGAAGTTCACTGTTTCTACGCCAAAGCGTCTGCTGAAGATAGTTGGTTATGGCATAAGAAGCTCTCACACCTCAACTTCAAAACCATGAACTCTCTAGTCAAGAGAGATCTAGTGAGAGGGTTGCCTTCCCTGGAATTCTCAACTGATGATCTTTGTGAAGCTTGTCAGAAAGGAAAAGCGAAGAGAGCATCTCACAAAGGCAAAACCATCAATACCATTACAGATCCACTTCATTTGTTGCATATGGATCTGTTTGGCCCCGTGAATGTTGCATCTATTGATGGAGGAAGATATGCCTTAGTCATTGTGGATGACTTCTCTAAATTTACTTGGGTTTACTTCCTGGCTTCTAAGGATGAAACTCCCCTGACAGTAATTGATCATATCAAGTTGGTTGAGTTGGAAAAAGGTGTTCCTGTAAAAGCTGTAAGATCAGACAATGGAACTGAGTTCAAAAATCAAACTCTAATCAACTTTTACTCTGAAAAGGGAATTAGAAGGCAGTATTCAGCACCAAGGACTCCTCAGCAGAATGGAGTCGTCGAAAGAAAGAATCGTACACTGATCGAAGCTGCAAGGACTATGATTGCTGAAGCAAAGCTTCCTCTGTACTTTTGGGCTGAAGCTGTGTCTACTGCCTGCTATACCCAAAATAGAACTTTGATCAACAAGGATCATATGAAAACTCCATTTCATCTGTATAACAACAAGAAACCTTATGTCAAACATCTTCATGTCTTTGGAGCCAAGTGTTATGTTCTCAAGGATGGTGAAGAGAACTTGAACAAGTTTGAGCCAAAGGCTTCTGAAGCAATTTTTGTTGGTTATACAAATAATGCTTATAGAGTTTTTATAATTGATACTCTGTCAGTGAAAGTTAGTGTCAATGTTACATTTGATGACACTAAACTTCCAAGTATACAATCTGCTGATCCATCTGAATCTCTGAAGTTTGACAACTATCCAGATTCTGATTCAGATGATGATGTTCCACCTGAGGTTGCAACAGGAGATGACAACAATGATGATGATCCAGGCAATGGTGGAGGAAATGGCAATAATGCTGGAGATTCCACTGATGCCAGTGGTGGATCATCAAGTCAACCTGGCAACAACTCAGGGGGAGCTGATGGATCAACTAGTCACACATTTCAGCTTAATGATAATACTGCTGAATCATCAAGGACACAACTTCCAAGGGAAAGGATTTGGAGCAGAGATCATCCCTTTGATTTGATTATTGGTGATCCTGATGTTGGTGTAAGGACTAGAAGTGCTACGACAAATGAATGTCTATTCTCTGGGTTTCTATCTCAACTAGAACCAAAGAAAATAGAAGAAGCACTTGCTGATCCTGATTGGGTTCTTGCCATGCAAGAAGAACTCAATCAATTTGAGAGACAAGAAGTCTGGGCCCTGGTTCCAAGACCAAAAGGAAAATCTACCATTGGAGCTAGATGGGTCTTCCGTAACAAGTTAGATGGTGATGGTATTGTTGTGAGAAACAAAGCCAGACTGGTTGCAAAAGGTTATTCTCAGGAAGAAGGAATTGATTACGATGAAACCTATGCTCCAGTTGCTCGTCTTGAAGCCATCAGAATATTTCTTGCATTTGCTGCACATTCCAACTTCAAAGTATATCAAATGGATGTGAAAAGTGCATTTCTGAATGGAAAGCTAGAAGAAGAAGTATATCTGGAACAGCCCCCTGGCTTTGAAAATCCAGAGTTTGCTGATTTTGTATACTTTCTATTCAAAGCTGTCTATGGACTCAAGCAGTCACCAAGAACATGGTATGACACTCTCTCTGAATTTTTAATAGAAAACAACTTTACTAGAGGTGTCATAGACAAAACTCTCTTCTACAAATTGCATGATAAGGATATGATATTTGTACAAATATATGTTGATGATATTATATTTGGTTCTACTAACGATAACTTGTGCAAGAGATTTGCTAAGTTAATGCAGAGTAATTATGAAATGAGTATGATGGGTGAGCTGTCCTACTTCCTTGGTCTTCAAGTAA
This sequence comes from Daucus carota subsp. sativus, assembly GCF_001625215.2. NCBI lineage: Eukaryota > Viridiplantae > Streptophyta > Magnoliopsida > Apiales > Apiaceae > Daucus > Daucus carota. Next base: position 16,250,409 of record NC_030384.2, read on the forward strand.
GCCAAAAGGAAGATGGAATATTCATTTGCCAATCCAAGTATGTCAGAGATCTTCTTCGAAAGTTCAATCTAGAAGACTCTTCACCGGCAAAGACACCCATGGCCACTGCCACAAAGCTTGACCAGGATAAATCTGGTAAGAAAGTTGATATCACAAGCTATCGAGGTATGATTGGCTCTCTACTTTATCTTACTGCAAGTAGACCAGATATCATGTTTGCAACATGTTTGTGTGCTAGGTTCCAAGCTGATCCTAAGGAATCACATCTTATAGCCGTCAAAAGAATCTTTAGATATCTTAAGGGTACACCTGGCTTAGGTATTTGGTACCCTAAGAATACTGGTTTTGACTTAACCGGCTATACAGATTCTGATTATGCAGGATGCAGGATTGATAGGAAAAGTACGTCTGGAAGCTGTCAATTTCTAGGACGTCGGTTGGTTTCCTGGTATAGCAAGAAGCAGCACTCAGTGTCTACCTCTACTGCTGAGGCTGAGTATATAGCTGCTGGTAGCTGCTGTGCTCAGATCTTGTGGATCAAGAACCAACTGAATGATTATGGTGTTGTAGTAAACAAAATTCCCATATTTTGTGATAATACAAGTGCCATAGCCATTTCCAACAATCCGGTTCAACATTCAAGAACCAAGCACATTGATATCAGGTATCATTTCATACGAGAACATGTCATGAATGGTACAGTGGTGTTACATTTTGTACCCACGACTGAGCAAATTGCTGACATCTTCACTAAACCACTGGATGAATCCACTTTCTCTAAGCTAGTTTGTGAGTTAGGGATGTTAAATATGACATAGTTCTCTTGTATATATTTTTCATATGCATTATATGTTTTTATATATTTTTTTTTTCTGTATAATTATATCTATTTTATTAGATTTTATATGATTTTCTGTATGTTATCTGATAATATTCTGAGTAATTATGCATGTTTGTATATTAGTCTGTAATTTTCTAAGTGCTAATACACTCCCATGTAATATTCCCTAAGCATTTAGATAATTATTTGTAATTATTTTGTATTTTTCAAAATTAATTAAGCATAAATATTTGATTTTAAGTTAATTCATCTTTTTGAATTAAAGATAAAGTCATAAGTATTTATATTTAATTAAAGTTGAAATTTACAAAATATTTGTGTAATTTATAGTATTGTTTTTATTATAGATTTTTGATTCTAATGGCAAAAAGTTGTATCTTTTAAATAAATCAAAATCTTATTATTTTTATTATTATTATTTGTTTTTCAGTTAGACAATTACTTTGTCTACTGATTGGCTCGGCAAGACAATTAGATTGTCTTACCGAGCATACTTTGTTATCGCCTTTTTGTATCTGTAAGACAATTATAATTGTCTTACAGACACTTGATTTGTCTGCGTCGTTAGAATCTCGGCAAGACAATTTCAAATTGTCTTACCGAGACTTAACCTTGGTTTGTCTTGCTGCCGTGTATATATTTGTCTCAAGACAATTCGAGCAAGACAATCTCGTTTGTCTTGCCCGTTACTTCATCTTCTCCATCAACTGCTATACACACAACTGCATATACACACACACTCGACCTCGTTTTTCAAGTTTTAGAGATAAAAACTTGCTCGGTTTCGTATTTCAAGCTTCGATTGCTTGCTTGGTTACTCGTTTTCAATTTGATCAAGTCGAAACTCTGCCGAAATTTGGACTGATTTGCTGTGATCTGTGCGTGTTCTTGCTTAAATCTGGGTACATCGAGTTGTGGTGAATGTGTGCTCTTGATTCCTGTAAACCGATTGCTTGGATTTTGAAATTAGGGTTCTTGAGATCAGTTTGGGATTTATTGATTTAAGGGCGTGTTTGGTTGAAATTGATTATTTGGGGTTTTTGGCCTTAAGGACCTGTTTGGCAAATCTGAGTTATTTGGACTTAAAGATTTGTTTGGTGATTATTTAGTTAAGTTCTATTTGATTAGTGCCATTCAAATTAATTAACTTTTAATTCGATATTATTTTAATATTTCGAATTATTAATTAATTAATCAAGCTTTAATTAATAGTTGAAATTTGCGAGACATTTGAGAATTCACATTTAATTTGAAAAATTCTCGCTTAATTCAATTTTTAATTATTAAAAATGGCCGGAGAGTTTGTGGTTGCTGAGACTAACTACTGTGCCAGCCTCAACCCTGATGACTGTTCTGATAGATTCCGGACTTGGGTCAGATTCCTTTCGAGACAGAGTCTAGTCAGTACAGCAATGACTGCAGATATTCCGATCAAGCTGCAACCTCTTTTTGACTTCTACTCAAATGCTGTCAATTCTACAACCCTGGAAAACTACAAGATAATCGGGGATCTACCTAATCGAAAGAGGATTGTAATCACTGTAGATGATGTGAACCGAATCTTAGGACTTCCAAGGGACAATTTTGAGCCAGATCCTTCAGAGGATGAATTGAGACAATTCTTTCAAGATATTCACTATCAGGGTCAGATTTTTCTCCCGAAGATGTCAAAGGGAAATCTGAAAGCTGAATGGGATGTGTTCTTTGACACCCTTGCCAAGGTGTTTGCTCCCACAAATAGGAAGAATTTTGGAAATATATCTTCAATGCTGCAGATCTTTGGCTTCAGCATAGCTTACAACCGTCGAATCAATTTTGGGAAGATATTGCTGAGGGAGATCATAAGGAAGATGGGGTCTGTTTCACAGAGATCTATTCAGAAGAATGACAAAGTTGAATGCTTCTACCCCAGATTCCTGATGTTGTTTATGAATGATAAGATGAATGCTGATGATAGGCACATGTACAACGATTCTCCTGTTGTTCCTATTCAGAGGACATGTGCCAAGATCCAAACTAGGCTGGTCAACAAGAAAAAGCATGATAATGTGCCATTGGTGGTGACTCCATTCATGCTCGAACAATTCAGTGTTCCTTTTCAGCCTGTACAAGTTCCAGAACCACTACAACAACAACAGTATCAACCACAACAACAACAAGCTCAACAACAAGAACAACCACAACAACAATCACCTCCACATATCAATCAACCACTTCAACTCCTCCAAGACTATCAATCATCCAGCCAATCCTCACATTACTCTCCCTACAACCCTCATTACAATTCACCACAACAATCACCTCATCAATCTGATTACAACTCTCCTCACCAATCTCAACACCAATCCCCTCCACAATACAACTTCTTCCCAGACCAACAAGCCTCCATTCTTCCCTCTCAATCTGAACCAACACCTTCACATACACATACCTTTCCTCAACCTCAATCAACCTCTCAGCCACTGCCTGCTGATTCTGCTATCAATCCTGCCCTACAGGACTTCAGGGCTGATTTACAGGTAGCTCAGGTACTTTCTAATCTCACTGATACCTTTAATATTGATATTGCAGATTTTGATTGTGATATTGGATTTGATTTCCAGACTCCCAGCATTGAACCTGTAAACACCCAGGTTCATATCCAAGCTGATGTTTCCAATTCAACAACTGAGTCTTCGTCAAACACATCAACCGACACTACTCATACACCAGTTGTTCGAAAGGTAGCCCGGAAACGGAGTGGGAGTGCTATTCTGAGAGAACCCGCAGCTCTGTCTCATAAGAAGCAAAGGGTGGCAGAACCAGAGACAACTGCAACCGCATCCATTTCCTCCCAAAAGGATTTGGACTCTGACATGGTAAATATACAGTCTCTAGATTCATTCTCTCCACAGAATGCATTTATTGAAATTGGCCGTCCGACCGCGGTATCCTGTAAAGAGTCAAGCACACAACTAGCACTCACGCTAGTAAACACTGAACCTATGTCTTTTGATTCTTCACTTAGAGAGAGCACAGAATTTCAAAACATGTTATATGAAAATCTTTCTGATCACTCTTTCTTTTTGGATCAGGATCTACTTGGCAACCTGCAAGTACATCCGCCCTCACAGGCATCTGAAGGACAATTTGTTCCTTCACAACCTATAGTTCCATCTCAGGGAACTATGGTTGTCTATACAGGTACTGGTGACGGTGTGATAACTACGAGTGAAATCAGGCAAACACCGAGCGAAACACATGCACGAGAGGATAGTGACAAATCTTTGAGTGTTCGTGAGGTGAGTGCACACACCAACACAGATCTGTTACAGGAACAAATGGCTGCTCTCAGGGCTGAAATAGAAAGGTTGAATGCTGAGAACGCAAGATTCAGAAGTGGAGAGTTGGTGACTCTACAAGAAAAGGTTGTTGATCCTTCATTCTCTTCCCTCAAACAGGAACTAGATGCTCATGTCAAGGGTATTCACTCTAGGATGGACAAGTTTGATAAATCTCAGGAGCTCTGTCTGACGAAGCTTGACAACTTGGAGCAAACTATGGCTCAAGTTGTTCAACACTTAAAGATCAATCCGTCAACATCTCAGTCTACTCCAGAGGATCCCTCAACTAAGGGGGAGAAGGATAAGGATGACAAAGATAAGGATGACAGCAATGCTGGTGGTGGTGGCAATGGTGGTGATGCTGGTGGTGGTGGCAATGGTGGAGATACTGATAGGGGTGATAAGGGTGAAGAAGGAGCAAGTGAAAAGGATTCTTCTGCAGCTGGCAAATCTAAAGGCAAAATGCCTGAAACTGAGAACATCTTCACTAATCAGGATTATGATAACATTCCTGAAGATGTTGATGATGATGATGCATTTGATTCTGCTTACTTTGAAGCTGAGGAAGAAGGTCGTTTCGAGGAAGGCTTTCTTTTCAATGAAGATCAGTCTGTAGATCCTGAGCACATGGAAAAGGTCAAGATGTTCAAAGCTCAACATGAAGCTAGCAAAGCAAAGCTTCAGGAATTGCAGAAACTGGTAGATGAAAAGAGGACAACTGATGAGTTGGTCAAGCTGGAGAAACAGAAATTGTGGGATGCTAAGTGCAAGGAAAAGAGAGAGGATATCTCCAGGAAAGTTGGTGAAAGCTGGGATATTGCAAGGCAAATCCTCTCTGGACCTCAAAGGGAACCTTTCAATGATGGTAAATTCAAATCCTTCATTTATGACCTGAGAGAGGCTAACCCTAATGAAGATATGTTTATGCGTGCTCTTGCTCTTGAGTTAGAATATATAACTATTGGTGTCAAGAATCTTCTCAATGAATGGGAGATCATTATTTCTACTCAGAGAAACGGAACATTCAGGGTTTCAATTGATCTATTCAAGTTTCTATCTCTAACTGAAATCTGGGTGATTCGTAACAAGATTAGACGCAGCTCGAATTTGAATGAACTCCTACGCGACAAACTTATGGATTGTGCTATTCATAACAGTCCACAAGTTGTCAGAAAGCCTTACTGTGTCAAGTTCATTCACGAGAGAAAATTTGGAACCTTCTACCTGGATCACCAACATCTTCTTAAGTATGATGTAAGTCAGTTGGTTCTTGTATCTACTATTCTACGTACCAAGGGCTTCGCTACTAAGGCCAAAGCTGATGCTGATACTGAGATTGTGAACTACTGCACAAGGAGAAATATTCAGCAATACTTCAGGAAGATGAAGTATATCAACCAATCTCAGCCAGCAGATTTCATCGAAGACCCTGTGGATATTGAGGTTCAATATTATCTCTCATTGGCTCGTGAAAGAAAGAAGCGTGGAGAATCCACTGCAGCTGAAGAGCCTACTCAGAATGAGCCTTCTACTCCAATTATTCAATGTTCAGATGCTGAAGAAGGAGAAGTCACTCGTTCTGAGTGAATAGATTGATTAGGATATTTTGTTAGATATGTTCAAGGAACATCCTTTTGTAATCTATTATGAATATGGTTTAATGTTCAATGCAAGCCATAAACTTTTGCTATTTACATTCCATTGTTTAAATCTTTGTCTTATCTGTTAGTTGAGTTATCCTCTAGGAAATTTGCATGTTATGTTAACAAACAAATAGGGGGAGATTGAAAGGCATATGTTCAGCCTATTTGTATTTAAAGAGGTACAACTCAATTCAGATAAGAAAGCTCAGTAAATAGCAAGTCATCGGAATCCGTACGAAGAACGTCAAATGATTTATGGGAATTATATGTCAGATAAATTCCAGGATGCTGCTGCACACCACTGAAAGAAGTTCATTAATATGTTCAAGCCTCAGTGCACAAATAATCTTTTGTAGCACGTCCAGGAGTTCAGAAGATATAAAGTTTCTATACTTTATTTTATCAGAAGATTCCATTTAATGAAGAGATACTTACAAGACGAAGACTCGACGAACAAATCAAATTCTTAATGTTTATTTGACAAAGAATATTTGATTTAACTAGATACAGATGAACCAGACAGTGCATCTGTGTATCAGTTATTCAAATTGAATATTTGAAGTCAAGCAAAGTTGATGGTTCGTTCGCTCGACTGATCAAGACGGAGTTTTTAATGTTTAAAGAAGACGGGAAGCAGTTCTACTGTTGAATGGGTGATTAAATATTTAATAGATTATTATTTCACTTCTCAAATAATTAAATTAATTATGTAATTTATTTGTTAAATTAATTCACTCTCGAATTAATTTAATTTATGAATTTATATGATTAAATTAATTAAGTGGATAATTTTCTATTTAAATATAATCTACAAATCACATTCAATCATCCACTCAAGCTCAGCAAGACAATCTGAGATTGTCTTACCGAATTTCCATCTGCCAAGACAATAAGGAATTGTCTGCCCGAGATCAACTGACAAGACAATAAGGAATTGTCTGCCCGAGATCAACTGCCAAGACAATAAGGAATTGTCTGCCCGAGAATGCTTTGCCAAGACAATCAGGAATTGTCTGACCGAGATGAATTGTCTGCAAGACATTCTGTGACTTCCCAGACAATCCAAGATTGTCTGACCGAAGGTGCTCTGCCAAGACAATTGGATTGTCTGGCCGAGAGAACCACTCTGCCAAGACAATATGATTGTCTGACCGATTGTAAATTGTCTGACCGAGCTCATAATTGTCTTACGGGCCTTGAAATTGTCTTTCTGCAGTGTCTTGTGCTTGCAAGGCAATGTAAAATTGTCTTGCCCTTGCTACTTTGTCTTTGCAACTTTGAATTGTCTTGTCTTTCAATTGTCTTACAAGTACAAATGCTTTGCCTATAAATATGGCATTGCATCCTTCATTTTCAAGTGTTCATTCACTTTGTAATCAAAGCATTTGTAAAGCTTTCAAGTTGTTCGTAACTTGCTTGATCGTTATATCCACAGTTTTCTGTGCTTTGATAACCCGGTTGTTTTAATCACTAAATCTAGAATATACCCTGTCGAATTTATTCTACGAACTTTAGTGGACATTAAAACTGAACCATCTTAATTATATAACGACTTCAAACATTGTTATATTAATTAATTATAATCTGATTAACAAATCATATTCAATCAGATTAACTTCCGCGACGATTTGGTACTGATTGTATTCAACCCCCCCCTTCTACAATCATATCTGGACCTAACAAAGAGTTTTGTGTGTAGTGGGTTTGAGAGATTTGTAGGTGGTTGTGTGTATGGATGTGTATATATGATTAGGGTTTATAGAATTATAATGGGAATTGGAGATGGGTTTTGTGTTTATATAAGGATTGGAGAGCTGAGTTAGGGTTTTAGAGGATATATTTCGGGCTAGGCATGCAAAATTAGGATTGTGGGCTTTTAAAAACGAAAAGAAAATACTTTTGGGAGAAATTTCGAGCTCCTGGACAGTCAGTAGCGCGGCCGCGCTAAGTGTAGCGCGGGCGCGCTGTACACTTTAGCGCGGGCGCGCTGGACACTAGCGCGGGCGCGCTAGTGTCTGACATCCAGGGCTGATTTTTCTCGTTTTCTGTGTTTTTGAGGTTTACAATGGTACAATGTGGTTCCAATGCGTGGGTTGCCTCCCACGAAGCGCTTGTTTAACGTCGTTAGCTCGACGTGAAGTCCAGAATTAATCCGATTCCGATGAAGTATCCTGTGGAGGATACCTCGTTCCATAACCAAACGAATCCCAAGTAACATTTACATCTAATGCTAAGAATGCTTCAGCAAGAGGGTCCGTTAATATATCAGCAAAGCGACCAATTCGTTCTTCCACCGCGTCAATACGCCTGATTATCCTTCGGTACTGTACCTCATTCAATGTTAAATCAGCAGGTGATTGAATCACAGATTGACTACTCGCACTACTAGAGAGTAGAGGACAAGTGTCTCCACATGCATTAGGAATTGAGTCTGAGTGAGCTCTAATTCTGTGCCAATTAGTCATCTGAATTTCCTGAGTGACTTCGACCGCTTCATCATTCTCTGATTCTTCCTCTTTTGGAATTTTCCACTTTAGGTCTCTGTGCTCAGCAGCAGCCAGGTTCTCTATCAGTTCGTAAGCATCCTCGAAGCTTTTGCTCCACAAGTTTCCTCCAGCTGCCACGTCTAACTCTGCTCTACATTGATCATTAAGACCCCTGTAGAAATAATGAATTGCCATTCCAGGAGGCATGCCATCTTCATTGAGATTTGCGAGAATCTTCTTGAACCGGTCCCAAGCTAAACAAAGATATTCTCCCGAGAATTGAGAGAATTTACTTTCGGTGTTTCTGATAGCTGATACTTTAATTAGAGGATAAAACCTGGTACAGAATATTTTCTCCAACTGGTTCCAGCTATTAGTAGTGCTTGCCGAGAGAGTTAGAAACCACGATCGTGCTACATCACGTAGCGTGAATGGAAAGAGTCTCAGCTTCACCAGATCTTTAGGTCCGATATTGAAATCCAATTCAGTAATGAATTTCTCGAAATTCCTTATATGCAGGTTTGGGTCCTCGAGAACAGACCCCCCGAATTGAATAGTATCTTGCACCTTAAGAATGATTGATGGCTTGATGCGAATACCACTGGCTGATATCGCTGGCTCAATTGTGTCAGCCTGATTATCATTGATTTTCAAACAAGAAAATTTACGTGACGCCTCATCAACTGCTGTCCTAGTATCCTCCATTGTTTCCGAATCAGAAGAAGAAGTAGAAGATGAATCAATTGCTTCCTTACGAGCTTTAGAACGTGTGAGCATAAACGCGATCCAAGTACCTGAAATAAAGAAAAGAAGAAAAGTGAGAAGAGAATAGAATCCTAGTCAGTGAATTTTAATGCACACTGATGACAAGTACATAAACTAATTAATTAACACCGAGTCCCCGGCAGCGGCGCCAAAAACTTGTTCGCAAAAATCTACACGCAAGCGCACGTGATCACAAGTAATATATTAAGTTCGATCCCACAGAGACTGGTGAATTAAGAATACGCACCTATGCAACAATGTATGATCAATTTTCACTGCCAAGACAATTAACAAGGATGGTTTCTTTTATACTAATAACTAAAATTACTAATCAAATTCAGAATAGGAAAACACATGGGATTCTAACTTCATTATCGAACTCATCTAGAATTGAAATTACTGATTAACATGCGACTGTTGATCCTAATCAGACAACACGAAAGTAATACATGCCAACTCTCGTTGCACACATATCATACCAATCAAAATCCGCAATTAAGACAGAAATCTCATGGACACCAACAAAGCTCAGACCCTATATCTCTATAGCGGTAGTGTAAGCAGAGAGGTTTAATAGCAAGTCGTCTATCGTGATTACACAGGGTGATAAAAATAGTTCAAGTCTACCACAAATTATGTTCATTCACATAATCCTATGTTTACATGGCATAGTTCTAAATTCAATCATCCACTCTCGCTTCAGAAAGAATTAACAAACAACTTAGAAGTTAGCTACGCTCCTAAGAAGAATAAGCACGGCTCATGCAAAGAAATCAACGTACATCGCAAGATCAAGTAATTAATATTCGTTACTAGACTACATCGATAAATCCATTAGAACCCCATGAAGGCGGTTAGTTCATAATCGAACTAATCGACATCATGGGTTCTAATGAAAACATGATAAATAAACTACGAGAATTAAACGGAATAAAAATGCTTGAATTAATAATAAAGATCACACGTTACAGAATTGATGTTCACGATCTCGCTCGAAACTGTCACTTCCTCGCGAAGAACGATCTAATACAAACTGATAATGTGCTTGAATGATTAAAACTAACTTACGATATTGTTCTCTACTACACTACTTCTACGAGGCTAGGGTTTTACACACGAGAAATTAAATTACATTGACCAAGTCAACCGGGCCTCGACCGCTACGAAAATCCGTCAGAAAAGCTCCAAAAATCGGCCCGGGGCACTTCTGCTGGGCGCGGCCGCGCTAAACTAGCGCAGGCGCGCTAGTGACAGCAGAAGGTAGCGCGGGCGCGCTAACAAGTAGCGCGGGCGCGCTACTGTCTGTCATGGTGACCCTGTTTCTTCGTTTCTCGCTCGTTCTCGCGTGCATGCCCTTCCTCGCTCTAGTACCACTTCCGTAGGTGATCACGGTTGCATTTAGCATATGCAACAAGCCCTTTAAACCCCTAGATAGCTCTAGTGGACGAGTGTGCTCTCGTGAGGGTTTGTAGAAGATATACCCACAAAATCCCAAGTCGCGATGAATCCACAATTCTCTATTCTTGCAAATAATGCACCAAAACCAACCTAAAATGATAGAAAATCACTTCATCACCTCAACTCGTGACCTGCACAGAAAAACAATAAAAACACATCAAAAGACACTAAACACTTAAGTACAACCAACCAATTTAAGTGGAAATGAAGGCCTATAAGTGCGTATAAATACCACTTATCAATGAACAATCTTTTATTCATTGCGGTGGTATTTGATCCAAGGCACAAGTTACAATTTGTGGTGTATATGCTAAAGCACATGTATGGAGAAGAGGTAGGGGGAATGATTGGAAAGTCTTTGGAAGAAACATTGTATAAAATGTTTAATGAGAACAAATCTAAAATGTCTAAGAACAACGAAAGAGATGGGGCTAGAGAGAAAAGAAGAGATGACAACATTGGCCAAGTGCATCCATCTCAATTGTTGAGGATGCAATTTGAGAAAGATATTGGAATGATTTCAAGTGATGGGAGTGCATCGGATTTGGAAGAATATTTGAGTGAAAAACCAAAGACATTTGTGGCTTCCGATGGGTTTGATATTTTAGAGTGGTGGAAAAACAATTCGGCAAGATTTCCCGTTTTATCTCAAATGGCTCAGGATGTTTTAGCTTTTCCAATATCCACGGTAGCTTCGGAATCGGCATTTAGCACGGGTGGTAGAGTTCTTAATGATTTTAGGAGTTCTCTAACACCTAAAATGGTTGAAGCACTTATATGTGCTCAAGATTGGATGAGACACGCCGTAAAAGCTATAAGTGTTGAAGAGGATCCCGAGGAAATGAAACAACTTGATGAAGGTAAATTTTTATGATTTCTAGATACTAATATTCTGATATTCTGCATTAATTTTTATATTCTGATATTTATAGAGATTAATGATGTTTTTTTCATGTTTAGCACTAGAGAAAATGAATGTTGATGCAAGTTCAACAGCGGCATCAACCACTGGAGCAAGTTAGGCAACTTAAATGGTACATTTTCTGCCTCTCTGTCACTCTGTGCAAGAATTTCATAACTGTTGTATAGTGTATACTGCATACTGTTGTGCCTGCTGGTATTCTTAGTATTAGGGCTGTGCAGAGACCTCTCTGCTTTATAATGTTTGATATTGCTCAGTTGCTGGCATTTTCTTTAATCGTTATAATCCTGTAATCCTGCAATGAATGGTTTTATTACTGTTTTTAGTTTTATGTTCATTTAGGCTTTGTTTTGCTGTAATTTTGTAATCCTGCAATGAATATTTTGTTGCAATCCTGTAATCCTGCAATCCTGCAATGAATATTCCGCTGGTAATGTTTTGCTTTGTTTTTGTTTGGATTTTGGATTGGTTCAAATGATCTTCTGCAGTGCAGAACAGTTGAATCAGTTAGACTTGGGTGCACTGATACAGTGGCAAATTGGCAATGGTTTACCATCTCCGAATGTGACTGCTTTCAGTTGGATTTGCTTTGTTTTTCTGTCTCATTAATTTTACATATTCAAGTGTTTTTGGCTTGTGTTTTCATCAATGAGCTGTGTCTAGAACTCATCAGAATTCAATGTATTTTAGTTGATATCATAACAGAAATTCTTTTGTTACATATTTGATGATGTCACAGGTATTTAACTTGTTTAGTGTGCAGAAGCAAATATTAGAGTTTAGCTGGAAATCAGAGTTTAGCGACTGCCAGCTGGATCAGAGTTTAAGCGATGATCAGAGTTTGCAGGCGGCTGATTTTCAGGAGCATATCTGACTAAATAAGGAAGATAAATATCAAGAGAGATTGTGCAAATCAGGACAGCAGAAGGATAGCTGCTGATTAGATTATTTTAGGAAGCAGATAATTATAAATCAATCAGTAGATATCATGTAACTGTGTATATAAACACAGCTTAGGGTTTACTCTAGATGAGTTATCAATTGAATATCATTAGTGTAACCTAGCAGCTCTTAGTGATAAGTTATAAATCACTAAGAGATTATTTGTAAGCTACTGTGATTTGTGAATAAGAGTTTAGTTGAATTATTCTCTTATATTTGTGTTTCTTTTGGATTGTGTTCACTATATTATCACATATATAGTGAGTTTATTCGGCCTAACAAGTGGTATCAGAGCCAGCTCTGTTGATATACCTACAGTGAGATCTTAATCACACACAATCATGTCTGAGAAATCACAAAACAGTAGATATGAGTCTCTTAGGGTTCCGGTCCTCAGGGCATCTGAATATTCTGTCTGGAAAGTAAGAATGATCATGTTTCTGGAATCTACAGATCCAGAATATCTGGATAGAATTTATGATGGTCCACACATGCCAACAAAGCTCTCTGTTGCAGTGGGAGATGAACCCCAGAAGATGATTCCTAAAGAGAAGAAGGACTATACTCCAGAGGACATCTCATCTATCAGTAAAGATGCAAAGGTGAAGCATCTGTTGCATAGTGCTCTGGACAATGCTATGTCCAATAGAGTAATTGGATGCAAAACTGCAAAGGAGATATGGGATGCTTTGGAAGTCAGATGTCAAGGAACCAAAGCCATCAAAAAGAACAGAAGGACCATACTTACTCAAGAGTATGAACACTTTGATTCAAAATCAGGTGAATCACTGACTGATCTTTATGATAGGTTTGTCAAGCTGCTGAATGACTTGTCTCTTGTGGATAAAGAATATGATTTGGAAGACTCAAATCTCAAATTTCTGCTTGCTCTTCCTGAAAAGTGGGATTTGAAAGTAACCACTATAAGAGACAATCTTGATCTTGAAGAGATGTCTCTGGATGAAGTCTTTGGAAGGTTGAAAACTCATGAACTTGAGATGGAGCAAAGGAGCAAACGACATGGTGGGAAACCCAAACCAGTTGCCCTAAAAGTTCAAGAAGATTCAACTGTGAAAAGCAAAGGAAAAGCTATTGTCAAAAAGTCTGATACTGAGTCATCAAACTCTGATGTTGACTCAGACTCTGATATCCCTTCAGACTCTGATGACAGTGATACTGAGATGATGCAGCTGGCAGCATTAATGGTAAAAAGCTTCAAGAAGATGGCTTACAAGAACTTCAACAAAGGGAAGAAGTTCTCAAGGAAAGACAGAAACTCTGATAAGAAGGTCTTCAAAAGGAATGAAGGCAAAGAAGAAAAATCTGGAAAGTCTGATAAGTCTAAATACACCTGCTTCAATTGTGGAGAGAAAGGACATTTTGCAACTGAGTGCAAGAAAGCTAAGAAAGAAAAGGAACAGGCCTTTATCACAAAGAAGGGGAGTTGGGCAGACTCATCAGAATCAGAGGAAGAAGTCAACTATGCCTTGATGGCAAACATGGACAACAGCACTGAGACTGTTGAAACTAAGGTACCTCATTCCACTCTTGCTTTTGATACTGAGGATATAACTGAGTTAAGATTGTTTCTTAAAACTCTGCATGTTAGTTATAGAGATCAGACATTAGAAAATGACAGATTAAAATCTGAGATCTTGGATGTTAAGAAAAGAAATGATTATCTTGAAAAGGAACTAGTTCAGATGCTTGAAGTTCAGAAGGAAAGAGATGATTCTATCTTTGTTAAAAATGAACTCTTAAAGAAAAATGCTTCTCTTGAATCAGAACTTGCTAAGGAAAGAGAGATAATCAGAACTTGGACTAACTCAGGGAAGACTACTCAGAATATCTTAGAAAGTGGGAACTGGAAGAAAGGGTTAGGTTACTCTGATAAAAATGAAGCTGAGTCATATAAACAAGAAACCATTAAGATTAAAAAACCCAAAGTAGTTCCAGTAAGATTTGTTGCAGAATCTAAAACTGATACTCCTAAACAGGTTAATATTGGCTTAATGACTCAGAAACAGCTTAAGCATAAACTCAAGGAGGTTAAGAAAGAAAACAGGATTAAGGAACCTAGGAAAAATAGGAATGGAAAGGTTGGAATAAACAAAAGCAACAATTACATGCCTGTTCCAAATGCTCCTAGGAAAACTTGTCATAATTGTGGTAATCCTAATCATCTTGCTTCTTTTTGCAGGAAAAATAAGGACATAAATGCTATGTCTCCAAAATCAGAAGTTAAGACTAGGAATACTAGATTTAGACCAGAGAATCCTTGTTTTCATTGTGGTAGTTTATGGCATTCCATTTACACCTGTAAGGAATATCATAGTTTGTACTACAATTATTATGAATTAAAACCTTCTTTGAAGAAAAAGATTGATTCTCCTAGTTCAGCATCTGTTAAAAAATCTGTTAACACAAACTCTGATATAAACTCTGATAAATCTTCCGCTGCTAGTGTTAACAAACTTAACAAGAACAAAGGATCCAAGCAAGTCTGGGTCCTTAAAACTAAACATTAGTTGTGTATGTGATTGCAGGGCAACAGGAAAAACATCCTAGTTCTGGACAGTGGATGCTCAGGACATATGACAGGAAATAAAGCCCTGCTATCAGACTTTGTGGAGAAGGCTAGCCCAAATGTTTCTTATGGAGATGGCAACATAGGGAAAACTTTGGGATATGGCAATATCAATCTTGGAAATGTCATCATTCAATCTGTAGCTCTGGTCTCAGGACTTAAGCACAATCTGCTGAGCATAAGTCAAATCTGTGACAGAGGATATCATGTCAATTTCTTGGAAGAACACTGTGAGGTCATTAGTAAAGGAACTGGAAAAGTTGTTCTGAAAGGATACAGACATGGCAACATCTATGAAGCTAAGCTATCTTTAAACTCTGAAAGCTCTGCAATCTGTCTACTTGGCAGAGCCAATATTGAAGAAAGCTGGAATTGGCACAAGAAATTATCTCACCTGAACTTCAACAATATAAATGAGCTTGTGAAGAAAGATCTTGTGAAAGGACTTCCAAAATCAGTTTTTACTCCAGATGGACTCTGTGATTCCTGTCAGAAAGCAAAACAGAGGAAGTCTTCCTTCAAAAGTAAAACTGAATCCTCAATTCTTGAGCCATATCATCTGCTGCATGTTGATCTTTTTGGACCAGTCAATATAATGTCCATTGCAAAGAAGAGATATACTCTGGTCATTGTTGATGAATTTACCAGATATACATGGGTATATTTTCTTCACAGCAAGGATGAGACACCATCTTTATTGATTGAGCATGTCAAACAGTTGAACAAAATCTCTAAAGATGCAGTAAAGATCATCAGAAGTGATAATGGCACTGAGTTCAAGAATTTTAAAATGGAGAAGTTCTGTAAAGAAAATGGCATTAAACAGGAATTTTCAGCACCTGGAACACCTCAACAAAATGGTGTTGTAGAAAGGAAAAACAGAACACTGATTGAAGCTGCAAGAACCATGTTGGAGGAAGCAAAGTTACCAACCTACTTCTGGGCTGAAGCTGTGCAGTCTGCCTGTTTCACACAGAATGCAACTCTGATCAATAAACATGGGAAAACTCCATTTGAAATGGTTAAAGGCAGAAAACCAAATCTCAAATACTTCCATATTTTTGGATGTAAATGTTTTGTTCTGAAAAATCATCCTGAACAGCTAACTAAATTTGATTTAAAAGCTGATGAAGGAATTTTTGTTGGTTATCCTTTATCAACAAAAGCCTTCAGAGTTTACAATCTGAGAACAAGGGTAATCATGGAATCCATTCATGTGTCCTTTGATGATAAGAAAATTACTGGAATGGAAGATTTTGAAGATCATGAGCAACTGAGATTTGAAGATGAAGATGCATTCTCTGATTCCATAAACTCTGACTCTGAGACAATATCAGAACATGTCACTTCTGATCATCAACCTCAAGCACATGTTGAGGGGGAGCACTTTCAAAATGAAAATCTGAATGAAAATGTTGCAGACTCGACAGAAAACACAAACTCTGATTCTGACTCCTCAAACTCTGATCACTCTACATCAGAGAATCAGGAGAACACATCTTCAGGGGGAGCATCAGAAACTCAGAATGCTCATGAAGATAGCATGAATAATGGGGGAGAGGCATCAGAGAATCAAAATGATACTGGCATGGATCATGGGGGAGGATCCAGTTCCAGGAATCAACTGCCACATGAAAGAAAATGGACTAAGTCTCATACACCAGATCTGATTATTGGGGATCCAGATGCTGGAGTACAAACCAGAACTGCAACAGCAAATGAGTGTCTATTTCATTCATTTTTATCTCAAACAGAACCAAAGAAAGTGGAAGAAGCCTTAAAGGATGCAGACTGGGTAACAGCAATGCAGGAGGAGTTAAATGAATTTGAGAGAAATAAAGTCTGGACACTTGTACCTAGACCAAAGAACAGATCAATAGTTGGTACTAAATGGGTTTTCAGGAACAAAACAGACAGTGATGGTGTAATTACAAGAAATAAAGCCAGACTGGTAGCTAAAGGATACTCTCAACAAGAAGGAATTGACTATGATGAGACCTTTGCTCCAGTTGCCAGATTGGAAGCAATCAGAATTTTCTTGGCTTATGCAGCACACAAGAAATTCAAAGTGTTTCAGATGGATGTAAAGAGTGCTTTTCTCAATGGGGAGCTGGAGGAAGAAGTGTATGTTGAACAACCTCCAGGATTTGTGGACACAAAATTTCCAGATCATGTCTACAGATTGGATAAAGCACTGTATGGACTAAAGCAAGCACCTAGAGCATGGTATGAAACTCTGGCTCAATTTCTTTTGGACAGTGGTTTCAACAGAGGTACAATTGATAAAACTCTTTTTTATCTCAACCATGGTAATGATCTGCTATTAGTTCAAGTCTATGTAGATGATATTATTTTTGGGTCTACTAATCCTAAACTCTGTGAGAGATTCTCAAAGCTTATGCAGTCTAGATATCAGATGAGCATGATGGGGGAAATGAGCTATTTTTTGGGACTTCAAGTTAAACAGACTGATGAAGGAATTTTCATTAATCAGTCTAAATATACCAAGAACCTGCTAAAGAAATTTGGCATGCAGGATAGCTCAGCTGCTACCACTCCAATGGCAACTGCCACTAAGTTAGATAAAGATACTGGTTCACCAGTAGAAATTACTAACTACAGAGGTATGATAGGCTCACTCCTATATCTGACTGCTAGTAGACCTGATATCATGTTTGCAACCTGTCTCTGTGCAAGATTTCAAGCAGATCCAAGAGAACCACACCTTGTAGCAGTCAAAAGGATTTTCAAATATCTCAAAGGAACAATTGAGATGGGACTCTGGTATCCCAGAGAATCAGACTTTACACTGATTGGTTACTCTGATGCAGATTTTGCAGGATGCAAAATAGACAGAAAAAGTACAAGTGGGAGCTGTCAATTTCTAGGAGGAAGATTAGTTTCTTGGTTTAGTAAGAAACAAAAATCTATCTCCACATCCACTGCAGAAGCAGAGTATATTGCTGCAGGAAGCTGCTGTGCTCAGATTTTATGGATGAAGAATCAGCTACTGGACTATGGGTTAACTCTGACTCAAATTCCTATTTATTGTGATAACCAAAGTGCTATTGCCATGACAGGAAATCCAGTACAGCATTCTATGACCAAGCACATCAGCATAAGGTATCATTTTATCAGAGAACATGTGATGGAAGGAACAGTGGAGCTACACTTTGTTCCAACAGATCAGCAGTTGGCAGATATATTCACCAAACCATTGGCTGAAGCAACTTTTACAAGGCTTGTAAACGAATTAGGGATGATCTCTGGTCCTCTCTAAACTCTGACACATTGCACAAACACTTTATCTGTCAGTATTTGTTGTTATAAATCTTATCTGCAACTGCATCTGTTATTCTCCATTCAGACTCTGATGATTATACTCTGATTTGATAAACTCTGATATTTAAACTCTGACCCGACAAACTCTGATGACTTGAATTTTTCATGATGAAAGAGAGTCCTGTGAAGAATATGTTGCACTTAACTGAATTTAGTCATAAGCCTCTCTAAAGTCTGAATTTTGTGATATTACAGCTGTGGAAATCTTTAACACATAACACATGAGTTAATTTTGTCACCTAGATTGTCTTACTTCTTAAATATTAGACATGTACTCAGAAAAGAATCTGATTTATTCCTCTTCTAAGCTAAGAGTTAAGACAACTCAGTTATGGGTCCTCAAGAAATTTCTTCTCAGTAAAGAAAATCAAAAAAAAAAAAAAACAAAAGAAATAATCTCAGGTACTCCTTTGAGATCTTAGAAAATTTGTGAAAGGAAAGAACCAAGTGCACTGCTGGTATTAAGCAAATGCATCAAAAATTGAAACAATTTTTTTGGTGACTTTTCACATTCTCTGATTACTGGAGAAATACTCTGAGAAAACAAAAAGTCAAATAAAGGTTATGACTCACTTACCATGAGGAGTTCCCTTTCAAAAGACATTTGTGATTCCAAAGAGAAGAAATAAGTATACTCTGATCCATAACTTGAGAAACTCGGCTTATGAGATGACTAAACAATTTTCTAATAATCTGAGTCTTTCTAATATTAGTTAAGAAATTTGACAATCTCTGTGACATTAGAATATTCATGTTAACACACACCTCACTCCACTTCTGTGATTAACAATTTTTTTTTTGGCTTCGAGTAATTTTTGACTAGAGTTCAATAAATATTTGCAAACTCTGAGGAGCAAGTGTTGTTTAGACCTTGAATATTTATCTCTCTCCATTACAAGATTCAATAATCTTTCGTTCATTTGTCACTTAATAAGTCATTTATTTAAACTCTGGTCAATGGTCAGCCTCTGATCAAAGTCCGAGTTAAAATAATTATTTTGGTCAGATAATATTAGTTTTTAATTATCAAACGGAAGAAAATCCATTGGTATTCCTGAGTGGAGAAAAACACGGTAATTATTTGTGTTTTATTGGTAAATGGTGCACATTTGTTCAGATTCACACGCACTCATTATTACTGCTCCACTACCATTTTTTTTACCGTTAAGCGCTTGCCACGTGCCCCACTACAGCGCTTATATCTCACCCGCATGCGTACATACATATATATTGTCAGAAATTGAAATTTTTCATTATTTCACACAATTAATCACTCTCTCTCTCTCTGATAATCGTTTCAAAAACTCTTGTGCGCATTTCATCAAACACCTTATCTACACCTCACTATTCTCTTGATTTTTCAGAAAATGTCGACCAAAGCTTTTGAATATAATGGTGCCAAGTTCGTCACCAACAACTATGCTGCAATCCTGTCAAACGCTGAAGCTCCAAGCGAGTTCCATCTCATTCAGGACTATCTGGCTCATAGTGAGCTCATGTATGCACTTACACAACCAGAGGTGATTTCTCCAGCACAAGTTCTCTCACTCTGGCGCTCAGCAAGATACAATGATGGTGGTGAACATGGATCACCATCTTTGACATGCATATATGATGGTCAGGAGTATATTATCACTCCTGAAACAGTAAGAAAGGCTCTTCACCTTCCAGAGCATTCCAAATATCATAGCTCTGTCAGCACCCAAACTCTGAAGGATATGATGCAATTCTTTGGATACTCTGGTAACACTGACAAGATGGGGGAACTCAAGCGCCCTTGTCTCTGCAAAGAATGGAGTTTCTACTACGACTGTATCACCAGGGCTTTTGGAAATAAATGCAGCAACTATGATGCAATCCCACTCTTCAGTCAGCAAATTGGGTATGCTCTGATTCATAATCTCAACTTTGATATTGCTCCTTATATCTTGAGATTTATTGGTGATAGGAGATTAGAGGATGAAAATACTATCTACTTTGCTAGATTTTGTCAGCTTATTTTCTCATATTGTTATCCTCTGGTACCTATTCCTGATACTGACACTGAACCACCCTTCAAAATTACAAAAAGAGCTTTCTCTGATTTAATTAAAAAGGACAGTAAGAAACCCCAACTGCCCATTTTTGCCATACCTGTAACTGTGCAGGATAAATTGAAGCTGGCAATGCCAGATAAATATGGCTCACTCTTCTCTGATGAGAATTTACCATCCTCCTCTCAACAGCCACAAGAAATACCAACCTCTGGTCCTTCCCAAAAGGGGCCAGTTGTAAAATCTAAACCAAAGCAAGCCTCTGGTCCTTCCCAAAAAGGGCCAGTTGTAACATCTTCACCTACAAGAGTACTGAGGTCATCTAAACAGTCATCTCCATCCAAACAGTCATCTCCTCCACCTAGGAAGAGAAGATTTATGCAGAAACTATCAGACTCTGACTCAGACTCTGAGTCAGAACCAGTACCACTCATCTCAAGGCCCAGAAAGAAGATTAAGCCCACCTCCACTATCACTGATCTTACTGTGGACCCTCCTCTACAATCCATAGTAAATCCTCTTGAGATGGTAACAGTATCTGATCCTCTGATGGTAGAGCCCTTATCTGCAGTACCTCTGACTACTTCACCTAAAGCTGATACCCCAATGTCAGAATTTATTCCTCAGTCAGAGGATCCTTTGCCACATTCCACAGAAGCTGCTGTTCCTATCTCTGTCAATATTCCTGAAGAATCTGAGACAATTGTCACTACTCCAGACATTGCTCAAGAAATTATAATTCCTGTTGAAGAATTGCTGTGCTCCCAGACACTCAGTATTGCAGTTGATGATGATGATACAGATACTACAGAGGTCACCTCTGGTCATCATATTGCCCCAGCTATTCTTGCAGCTGAAGTCTCTGCAGAGAACAGAGTAAACATTTCAGTCAGAGAAGTCTCTCCGGTCAGAGATCCTTCACCTGTTCATTCTGCATCAACAGCTCCTGTCTGTGAAATTCCTCCTTCCACAACTACAGAGAACAGAGTTTGCACTCTCAGTTACTCTAAGAGGATGCAAAGAGCTCCAACTTCCTCTGTGGAAGCCAGACTATCCTCTATAGAATTCACTCAACAATCAATGCAGCAAACTCTGGCTGAGTTGAGCTCCTCTGTTGCTCAACTGGTTAAATTTCTCATCCCTGATGATGCCAAAAAGGGGGAGAAAGTACTGAAAGACAAATGCAAGGTTGATCAGCAACAGAGAAAACCAGATGATGAGGAAGAGGATAAAGAAAAGAAGGAGTCTGAAAATTGAGGAAGAGGATAAAGAAAAGAAGGAGTCTGAAAATTTAAACTCTGAGATAATCTTGCATTCTCAGAGTCAATCTAAAGAAAAAAGGAATGATAAGGCTGGAAGCAGTACTCAGCAACCACAGAAAACAAAATCCCAACAACCTCTGATACCAGCTGACTGTAAAACCAAAGCTCTCTCTGAGAAATTGGTTGAGCTTGGTGATCCTGAATCTAAGCTGTTAAGGCACACAGTGAAGTCTCAAGGAGAGGAAAAGACCTTCTTCTACAAAGCCCCTACACAACTAGCTTTTGATGAAGCAGTTGCAAAGAATCTATTCGAAGAGGAAAATCCAGGGTTATCACTTGAAGACATTAGAAAAGAAGAAGAGAGGCTGGCTGCTGAGATCAAGAAGAACAGAGAATCAAAGCCAAATGAGACTGCAACTGATCAGAAGAAAATAAGCTCTGATGGCAAGAAGCTGATCACTGAGAAGTCAACTTCTTCAAGAAGGAAAGGAATTGTGATCAGTGAGATAAATTATGCTGATATAGATAGACCCAGAGTTTATCAAAAATCTGACTCTGATTCAAGCAGAAAAGGGAAAAAGGTCATAGATGGTGTTCCATCTACAAGAAAGGCTGAATTAGAAGTTCAACAAACACTTGTAAAAATTCCTGAAGAAACTGATCAGAATTTAGCCTCTGACATTGCTCAAGCTAAAAGCAAAGATGAAGAAAATGTGAAGCCTATTGAAGTTAAGGCTACATGGATCAAGTCAACCACTGACAGAGCTCAAGTTGACAAAGCTAAATCCCAGAAGAAGAAAAGTCTATTTGGAAGTCTTGGTACAAATCTGTACAAAGAAAGTCCACTGCTCACCAGAATCAGATCTCATGGAACCAGAGGAAAAGAAGCTTATGACTGGACTGGCCTTGGTCATAGAAAAGAAAAGATTCAAACAGGTTCAGCAACTACTTTCAGGGATCCTTATCCTCTGACTGAAAAAGTAGGAGAAGCTGTAACACAGGAGGATCTTGATAAGGTTGAGTCAGTTCAAATCTTAATGGACACTCATGATGGGACAGAAGACAAAGAAAAGATTGCTATATTTCTGGAGTCTGGCAGAGTTTATAGAATCTCAGAAGCTGATTTGTTACTGAAATCTTTGAGGGAGCTGGAGCATTTTCACTATATGCTGGAGATCAAGAATAAAGCTACTCAGAGGTGGTCAGACTTGATGAAAAGAACAATCAGGGAAAAGAGAAGATTCTATGGAGTACAGCCTGATGAAGAATACATTCCAAAAATAGCTCAAGATGATGGTTCTGAAATTGACATGGAAAAGAATAGCTCTGTGATGGAGACTATTGCAAATATCAGAGTCTTGGGTTATAATAATGAAGCAGACAGACCCAGAGTGATTCAATTGGGAGAAGCAATGAAGAGAAGCAAAGCAAATGCTTTGAGATCAGCCATATACCAGACAGGAGATGAAGATGAAGAACTCAAGACTGTCAAAGCTCAAATGGTACAGACTCTGAAGAAAATTGAAGAAAATCTGATTACTCAGTTTGTTAAGGAGAGCTATGGGTATAGACTGATTGGCTGACTAAGTCCTGATATGTACTGTAAGTTGTAATTAGTTCTGCTCAATCTGTAAGTTATGATTCATTTATGCAGATTAATTATTTCTTGCATTTGTCCTTAATTGTTTTTGACATCATCAGTAAATATATAGAACTTGTTCATTCTGTCTAATGTACAAGTTGGGGGAGATTGTTACATATTTGATGATGTCACAGGTATTTAACTTGTTTAGTGTGCAGAAGCAAATATTAGAGTTTAGCTGGAAATCAGAGTTTAGCGACTGCCAGCTGGATCAGAGTTTAAGCGATGATCAGAGTTTGCAGGCGGCTGATTTTCAGGAGCATATCTGACTAAATAAGGAAGATAAATATCAAGAGAGATTGTGCAAATCAGGACAGCAGAAGGATAGCTGCTGATTAGATTATTTTAGGAAGCAGATAATTATAAATCAATCAGTAGATATCATGTAACTGTGTATATAAACACAGCTTAGGGTTTACTCTAGATGAGTTATCAATTGAATATCATTAGTGTAACCTAGCAGCTCTTAGTGATAAGTTATAAATCACTAAGAGATTATTTGTAAGCTACTGTGATTTGTGAATAAGAGTTTAGTTGAATTATTCTCTTATATTTGTGTTTCTTTTGGATTGTGTTCACTATATTATCACATATATAGTGAGTTTATTCGGCCTAACATCTTTCGTACTAATTCAGTGCTTGTTTTTTGATTCCAATGCATCCTTCTCCGACCTCCTTTGTCAAGCAGGAAAAGTAACTTGGCATTTTAGCAAGCAGAGCATCTGGAGTCTGGAGTCTGGATTGGAGCTTTGAAGTTGGAGACTTGGATATTTGCATTGGCCTGTCATTCTGTCAACAAATTTAAAAATTTTGTTTCTATATTTAAATGCAACTTCTGGTGGATGAATGTTTATTGAATGTTTTTCGATTGTTAAGTTTCTGGATTGTTAGTTTGTAACTCCTGATAAACTTAAATTCTGAATATTTTTCTGCAATGCAAGCTACTTTTATAAAATTTCGGTTTAAAATTTCGGTTTTCGGTAAAAACCGAAAATAAAAATTCGGTTCGGTTAATAACCGAATAATTTTCGGTTCGGTTTTCGGTAGGGTTTTTTTCAATATTTCGGTTTCGGTTAACCGAAAAAAAATTCGGTTTCGGTTTCGGTTAACCGAATGCACAGCCCTTCTACGATACTTTGGACCTAACAATTGGCATCAGAGCAGGCTGATTGATATACAAACCAGGATCTTTATCGTACGGAAAATCAAGAACCTAACTTTTGATATTTGATTGATATTTGATTAGGGGAAATGTTCTTCCGGTTTGTGTTGCTGAATTTGAATTTGTCTGTAGGCCTAAACAAAGATTATCCGTCGGATACTAAACTTTGGATCGAGACTTATAAATTTATACTTTAAATTTTAATAAATTTATTTTATAAATTTGACTTAATTTATTTTAAACTTATTAATTGAGTTTATTATGAATTAATTAAATTTATCTTATAAACTTAATTAAATTTACTTTATAAACTTTACTAAATTCATTTAATAAATTTGCTTAAATTTATTTTAGACTTGTAAAGTTTACTCTCAGACTTTATCAAGTTTATCATAAATTTTTATAAATTTATTATTTAAAATAGTATAGTTTATGATTTAAATTTAAGTTAAAATATAAAATATAAATTTAAGAGGATTTAACTGATTATGGATATAAGTTCAAGTTCAAGGGTTCAATTTGGTTTGTTCTGGAAGCAGTGATTTAATCAGAGACGTGACACTTGGATTATTTTCAAAAATTAAATTTATCTAATAAATTTTAATATATTCACTAAATGAATTCAAAATAAATTTATTCTAAACTTATTCAGTTTATTATGAATTTATTTGAATTAATATTTTAAATATAATTAAATTTATTTTATAGAATTAACTAGGTTTATTTTAGTCTTTATCTTCTTTTATTTTTTTTAAAACTTATTTTTAAAATTTATTTTTTTTATAATTTAAACTTAGTTTAAATAATCAAGTGTCCCGTAACCTATTCAATTATTTGCACTCCAAGACTAATCAGATTTACATTTAGTTGAGACCGATCAGGCTGACAAATTACAAGACAAACACCGGGCATTCAAATACCAGATTCTCAGAACCGGTAATGGAAGTACATTGATGACCATCCAATTGATTTCTCAAAGGATTATTATAAGCAGTTTTCTATGTTTGACAAAGATGATTGTGATTCGAAAAAGATTCTATTGAAGACTAATTTGGTACTACTAACAGTGGATTTTGAAGAAGGTACTTCACGCCTTGATCTGAGTAATTACTCCTACTTGATTATCAGATCACCAGATCAGGATGGGAACTTGCTTTATGTGTTGAGTGCATTTTCCCAGGGCTCGGAATGTCAACTTTGAATGGTACCAATAGATGTAGGAAAAGAGAAGTTTTTGCAAAAGAATCTTCAAGGGATTTCAATCTAACTCAGTTATTCATGGATATACAATGACACGGTGAATTGTATCAGTGCTAAATCCATCCAGAAACAACTGAACCAAAGACAGAGAACTGTGGATGTTTATGGATATAATTATCGTGGTACTACCGCACCAAATCAGTTTCGTGCATTTATGTCAGAACCATAGGATTGAACAGAAGAGTTTGTAACTGCTGAATTTGAGGAAGCTCATGTCGACGAAAGTTAACACTTTTAAAGAATGTGAGGACAGAACTTCAAGGATTAGCATAACACGGTCTGAGAGGTTTAGTCATGTCAGATTCAGATGGAATCCATTGGTTTCAAGTGGAGACTCTTCGGGGTTTAGTTCGACAGGTTGTTTGAAAACTGAGTTGGTCTGTACACACAATATTGATTGGTATCTTTAGAAAAGAAGGGTTGCTATATATATTGAAGCCTCGACAAACAAGGATGATAGGGCTTGTCTGAAATTCAAGTGAATGTTTTGAAAGAAGCATCACAACAAGTTCTTATGCTATTTTAGGAAAGATGTGAGATGGATCAATTGCTGATGAGAAGGATGATTATGGTTATCTGGCTATCCAAGCATTCTCTAAAGATGATTCACTTTGCACATCTCATGTACGAATTCATTCTAACTCTGCAATACTTATTTCATTATATTTATAGCATGTTATAAACCTCTAAGTATAATTGTTTAACACACAAGCACAAGCATGATAGCATCACAATAGATAATGTTGAACTAGTATGCTAGATCAATGCTCTAGTAACTAGGTCTGATGATAATCTTGTGCATGTGTCTTTAGTAGATTCCTAACATGTGTATGAATATTTAGGATTTGATTATTTGCAATGGTGAGATTAGAAGCTTTCCTTTGGAACACGACTCTTAGTTTAGGGGTTATGATCTTAGCATATATAACTTTGTTAAAACACTTACTTTCAGATTCCCTAGTACAACTAGATTTGTTTATTTATCTGAATTGTTTGTTAAGGAATTTGTTTGTTCTATGATGGAATGTCTACCTTGTGTCAGTAGAACTTTTAGAACTTCATGTTAGATCTAAAATTGACTTAGGTAATAGAGATAGTATAATCCCATATAACAATAGAGTGGGATTAGTATGAATTGATAATGTGATTATTAATTAGTCTATGATCATTATGCTTTTAGGAGATTATTGAGTATCTGTAATTCTGCTTTCTACCTCTTACACTTGTGTTAATTGGTTTAAGTAGAGAGTACTGAATCTTCTGAATTGCATAACTACCTGTCTTGCTATTGTCTTATCTTTAATTGTTTGCCATGTGTATTCAACATCATGTCTGCTTATTTTCATGTCATGAATGCAAGTCTTTGTACTTGCATTGATTTTAGAAAAGCATGTTTGAGAATGACATTAGGCCAATGTCTAGATAAGAATTAGCATGTTAAGGTTGCTTCTGTTGTTACCATTGTTAAAGAAAAAACTCTAATCCATCCGGACCCAGTTATGATTGGGGACCATAGAACTCTTTCCATTTGTGATTGCAGGTTACATATATTCCATATGATTTTTGGTTCACTCTATTTGCTGAGTAGCGGAAATCATATGAATCACAAAAAGTACCCTGTTAGCAAATGTGATCATGTGAGCAGTTCCGTCAATAATCTTTGGAAGATGACCATAAAGATTCTCTTATGGAACATGCTCCTTTTATGAAATGTCATCATGGAAGCATATCTTTCTTGCAAGGAGTCAAAGCACACATTTCTAGTATCAGACGGTTCTCTGACAAAGGACATTATGTTAGTTCATGGAATAGTGTTTTATCTTTGTTAGGTCCTATAAACTCACTATATAATATGATATAGTGATCACAATCTGTAACACAGTAAGACAATATTAGAGATTGAAAGCAGTAAACTCTTATATTCACAAAGCTTTAATGGTTACAAAAACTCTCTCAGTGATTTATATTGTATCACTAAGAGCTGCTAGGGTTCTTAACAATGTACTCGATAACTCAACTCCTATAGAGTAACCCTAATCTGTGTTTATATAGACACAGTTACAAAATCAATCTTTGATTTGATATCCTATAAATCAGCTATGAATTCTATCAATCAAAGATTGCTCCAGTTTTCTGTTTAGTTTCCATAGTCAGCAAATCACTCCTCCACTTCTATCCTTCCTTGAAGTATATCCGCTTCTGAGCTCTTTCCACGTGTAAACTCTGACGAGTCTTGACTATGTAAACTCTGATCAGACTTTATCAAACTCTGTCAGACTTTACTAAACTCTGATCAGCTTCCAGATTAAACTCTGATGATTCCTGTTCTAAACAAACTTTAAGAACATTAGTAATCATCAATTATATCTAACAATCTCCCCCAACTTGTGCATAAATATGTTATGTGCAAGTTAACAGATAATTGATGATGTCAAAACAGTTAAGTCAAATTGCAACAGAGTTTAACTATATAACAGAAAACTTTTAAGACTTACAGAAACTTTACTCCCTAACTTCATAGACACCATGAGCAGTCTTTAAGTATCCTCTGAGGAGTTCTTTTTCTGCTTCTTCAAGAGCTGCTACCATCTGTCTCTTTACATCTCTTAGTTCTGGATTTGAAACTCCAGTTTGATAAATTGCAGCTCTGAGATCATAGATCTTGTTCTTCTTCATTAGGTCCTTATTCAGCATAATGTGGCCTTTGTCAGATTCTTCATTGAAACTCAGAGCACTGATTCCAGCTAATGTCTCTATTTTGGCTGAATTTTTCTTCATCTCAACCAGCTGTCCTTGACTGTTGAAGTATTTTGGAATAAAAGGTCCAGCATTTTTGTTTCCTGTAATACCCATCTTTCTTTTGATTTGATCTTTAAGCAGGTTGGAGATGTGTTGACATGACTTGTTTTTCACTTGAAATATGTGTGATACATATCTCAATTCCTCCCAGTGTTTAGCATAGAGATCTGCTTCAAGTACTCTAAACACTGTTCCATCAGACATGAAGTAGATAAGAATATTATCTCCTCTTTCATTCTTCACCAACTGAACTGAATCTAATTTGTCCATTCTTTCTTGTAAAGCTCCAGTCTTGGGAGCACATAGAGATGAGGGGTCATCTGGTCTTGATCCTATACTCTGATCAAATTTTTCATATTTGGATCCCAGCCCTCCTTTATCTCTTCCTGCTTTACGATGAGAGATTGGTTGAATTGGTCCCTTTTCAAAGCTTATCTCAGTCATCAGACTAGGCTTTGCAAATCCAGCTAATGGAGTAGTTGTTGGTTTGAACACAGCTTGAGCTTTGTCAGAGGTTGTGTCTTTCTTTGCATCCTTATTAACTTGAGCTATGTCAGAGGTTAATCTTTCTTTTTGAGGTTCTGCAACATGAGCTTTGTCAGAGATTGCAGCTTCTGATTTCTTTTCCTTTGCAACTTGATCTTTGTCAGAGGTTGTAGATTTCTTCAGAGTGAATCCTCTCTCAAGATGTTCATCCACTTTGCTTTTGCCCTTAGATGTATACTCATCCTCAGAGTATATCTTTTTGACAGACAAACTCTGATCAGCAACAGTGGCTTCCTTAATCAGTATCCCCTTTTCCTTTGGTTTGGCAGTTGATTTTGCAGGTTTCGGGATTTTTCCTGACTTTATTGCTTCAGCATGTTCTTTCTTTAGTTCTTCTTCCTCTGCAGCAATCAACTCCAAATCCAAATTAGCTTCTGGATTTTCTTGTTCAAAAATCAATCTAGCAAGCTCTTCATCAGTCATGGGTTTGTCTGATCCAGTCACTGGTCTTTGGTTAGATCCAGATGTGAAATTATGTGTTGGAGCAGACTTTGTGCTTTGCTTAGACTGTTTCTGACTGTCAGAGTTTGAAACTCTTCCACCAGTCCCTGATTGAAATCTCTTGTGCTTTGTGAAATCATCAACATCATCATCATCATCCTTCTTCTTTCTCTTCAGAGTTTGAGTAGTAGTCTTGCATTTGACTTGAGCTACTCTCTCCCCCTTTTTGACATCATCCTCATCAGGAATCAGTATTGATGTGATTAGAGAAAGTGAAGATTGGATGGCTTCAAGCTGCTTGGACATCTTCTCTTGAGTTGATTCAATGATGGTCATCCTCTTGTCCAGAGATTCATGTGCAGACACCAGCTTCTGAACATTATCTCTCAGAGGTAGTATAGTCCTTTTCTTCTCCATCTCATTTGTCTCCTTGATTTTAGCCACCTCTGTAGCCTGGCATTATACTGGCTGGTAGACTCCCACTTTTGTTGTAGATGTGACTGAGGACCTTCATTATCATTGTCATCATTGTCATCATCTGAGCTTTCATCATCTTCATCCTTATCAGATGCAGGATCAGCAACTTTCTCAACAGTATCTTGAGCAGATTTTTCTTGAGCTTCAGACTGTGATTTGCTAGGCTCTTCACCAGTCTGAGCAAGAGACTGTAGAGCTTCCATAGCTACTTTGTCAGATTCATCAACTACATCAGACCTGTAGTTTTCTGGAGCTGTATCATGAACAATGGCACCCTCATCAGGAATCTTCATTGGAGATTGAGGAATTGGAGTTGGGGTTCCATGATCAGATATGGGAGATATGGGATCAGACATTGCTGTTTCAGCTTCAGCTGTAGCTTGCTCCTTGCAAACAATTTCTTCATCTACTTCAGATGAAGTAGAAGATGCTGTAGGAGATGTTAGAGGGACAGCTTGGATAGGAAGCACCATCAGAGCTTGAGAAAGTTCAGCAACTGGAGTTGATGGTGTTTGCTCTTCCTCAACTGTGAAGTCTGTGATGTCAGTGATTGGGACTTTTGCCCTTGAAGGTTTTTGAGCCCTTCTTTTGAATCGAGCTGGCTTGTGAGGACTGGTCTGCACAGGGTCAGAGTTTGTTGTAGGAATAGGTTCAGAGTTGACAGCATGGGAAGGTTCAAGATCATCATAATCATAGGCTGCAACCAGTCTTCTTCTTTTCTGCTTTTGAGGAGAAGCAGCTTCAGTGTTTACTGGAATATCAGAGTTTGCTTGGGTCTCAGAGTTTACTTGAGCCTCAGAGTTTAAATGAGCCTCAGAGTTTACATCAGTGTTTGTCGGCACTTCAGAGTTTGGTTTCAGAACATGTGTAGCAACAGAGGTTCTTGTTCTTTTGGCAGAGGAGGGGACTGCATCAGACTTTGCAGCCCTTTTGGACTTGGATGCAGGTGTCCTGGCTGCTTGAGAAGGGACTGGAGAGTGTTGATTTTCTGGAAGTATGTTCAGTCTTTCCCTTATTTGTGCTGGAACCTGTAATGGCCTGAGAACTGGCCTCTTTTCATCTTTAGAGATGAGATCTTTGAAAGCCCTTTTATGCAGTTTAAAAGGTTTGATCTCATCATCAAAAGCTACCTCTCCAACAGATGCATTGAATAATAATTGGCAAAAGCGAGAAAAATAGACAACTTTACGATTTTCATGCATTCTTTCACCAATATTTCTAATTACTAATCTACCATAATCGAAATTAGTAGAGTAGATCAGAGAATACCCAATTTGTAGCATGTCCATGGGTATTGCATCCCAGTTGGTAGATTTCTTCTGGAAGGCTCTGGTTATGCAATCGAAGAAGAAACTCCACTCCTTCCTGAGTCCAGGACGCTTCAATTGACCCAATTTGTCCAGAGAATCATAGTAGCCCAAGTCAGTCATCATGGCCCTTAGATTTGCATCGCCATTAGTGACATAAGCAGTGTCAATCTCTGGTAGGTTGAATGCTGTCCTGACTGTGGCTGGAGTAACAAAATACTCCTCCCCTTCAAATGAAAACACAATTGATGGTGATCCATTTTCACCACCATTGTCGTACTTACCCGTCCTCCAAAAACTGATGATTTGGCTTCCCGAGAGTCTGGCAGGAGCGGTAAGAGCTGTAGCAATAGCACTCTGAGCAAGAAATTGCTGTATGGGATGATAATCCCTTGGAGCTTCGGCAGTGTCAAGAATGGCTGTATAGTTATTGGGGACAAAGTCCACACCTGCATGGGTGAATGTAGTAGTTGCCATTGTAACAGAGATTGTGAGTAGAGAAAAGTGTTTGAGAAAATGTGTGTAAGAAGATTTGAATTTCAGAGAGAAGAGAGTAAGAGTTTGTTGAGAGAGTGTGTGTGAAGATTAAGTGTAAAAGTGAAGAAAAAAGCAATAAAATCTGATGATAAACTCTTCAGATTTTGTTTAGCTGTACACGCTTGGGCTCTTTGTTCACTTGGACACCTGTCAGATTTTAACTGGTAGTTGAATGTTAGTGGGATAGAGAAACGAGAGTAATAATCATGAGCGCAGTAAAACATGTGCAATAGTAAATGCTGATTACACGTTCTCCTATTAAAATGTTTTTCATGCAAACCCACTAATAATACATCCGTTTGGAACACTCTCTTCACATTCTCTGTATATTTGAAATCCTGAAATGTACAAGATTTTAAAAAAATCAAGATTAAATCTCTCGAATTTTAAACTCTGAGATTTACATCAAAGAAAGTAAATTTCTAAGTACCTCAGAATAAAGACATAAATTTCAGAATATTCATCAATAAATCAGAGTATGTCATAGAATACATAGCTCAATAATGTGCTAGTGAAATAAGGTGTGTGATTTAGCATATTAAATCAGAGACTAGAGAATTTCACAATTTCGTAATTATAAGGTAGACAAGAATAATTTATTTAAACTCTCAAGACATAGACAATTGGCATACTCTGATGAAGAAATATACAAAAAAAACTAACCCCTTTTTTTTTTTTTTATCAAGGACGCTTTTCAGTGTAAATGAATCACGACCTTTAAATATTATTATGCAACAGTATTTCTCCAGTAATCAGAGATTGTGACTGGTCACCATAGATTATAAAATCTTGGCAGTTACTTAATACCAGTAAATGTTTGGGTCTTCCCAGTCACTGTCATATAGACATCTAAGATCTCAAAGGAGTACCATGCTTATTTGCAGGGGTGTACAAAGCATCAGAGTTTATAATCATTGTCTAATTTACTGAGAGAAAATTCAAATTAATCAGTCTCACTTATAATTAAGATATGTGAAGTAATAGAGTCGCAATGATATCAATATGCATATAGTGTAAAATAGTAGCACAAAATTGAGATCAAGATTAAAGAACTTAACTGAGATTCATGATTACTAATTCAGATCATGCTTCATAATATCTTCACAGGTTTTTTTGTCTCAGAAAAAAACGAGATCATCTATCAAGATTCAGAGTTTACAAACATCAGAGTTTATCGTCAGAGAATGACGTCAGAGAATGTCATCAGAGTATAACAAGCAGAGTATATCATCAGAGAATGTCATCAGATTTTAATAATCAGAGAATATCATGGCAAATTTGTGAGCAATACATATGGTAATATGAAAATTGAAATTTGAAAGATCTGACCAGTATGTTTACTCAGTTCCTGATATCATTCCTAGCTCATTCACCAGCCTAGTAAAGGTTGCTTCACTGAGTGGTTTGGTGAATATGTCTGCTAGCTGCTGATCAGTAGGAACAAAGTGAAGTTCAATGGTTCCTTCCTCCACATGCTCCCTTATAAAATGATATCTTATACTGATGTGCTTTGTCAGAGAATGTTGAACTGGGTTTCCTGTCATAGCAATAGCACTTTGGTTATCACAATAAATAGGAATTTTAGAAAAGGATAACCCATAGTCCAACAGTTGATTCTTCATCCAAAGAATTTGAGCACAGCAGCTGCCTGCAGCTATATACTCTGATTCTGCTGTTGATGTTGAGATTGACTTTTGTTTCTTGCTGTACCAGGAAACAAGTCTTCCACCCAGAAATTGACAACTCCCACTTGTGCTTTTCCTGTCAATTTTGCAACCTGCAAAGTCTGCATCAGAGTATCCAATTAGACTAAAATCTGATTCTCTAGGATACCATAATCCCAATGATGTGGTTCCCTTGAGATATCTGAATATCCTCTTTACTGCAATCAGATGAGGCTCTCTTGGATCTGCCTGAAATCTTGCACATAGACATGTGGCATACATGATGTCTGGTCTACTTGCAGTCAGATAAAGCAAAGATCCAATCATTCCTCTATAGTTTGTGATATCCACTGATGCACCAGTATCTTTGTCTAGTTTTGTTGCTGTTGCCATAGGAGTAGTTGCAGCTGAAATGTCTTGCATACCAAATTTCTTCAAAAGATTTCTGGTATACTTGGCTTGATTTATAAAGATCCCATCTTCAGTCTGTTTAACTTGTAAACCCAGAAAATAACTGAGTTCCCCCATCATGCTCATTTGGTACCTGGACTGCATGAGCTTGGCAAATCTTTGACAGAGTTTAGCATTAGTGGAACCAAAAATGATATCATCAACATAGATTTGAACTAAAAGCAGATCATTACCATGATTCAAATAAAACAAGGTTTTATCTATTGTACCTCTAGTAAATCCATTATCAAGAAGAAATTGAGCCAGAGTTTCATACCATGCCCTTGGAGCCTGCTTTAGTCCATAAAGTGCCTTGTCCAATCTATAGACATAGTCTGGATGCTTTGGATCCACAAAGCCTGGAGGTTGTTCAACATATACCTCCTCATCCAGTTTCCCATTTAGAAAAGCACTTTTGACATCCATCTGAAATACCTTGAATTTCTTGTGAGCAGCATAGGCCAGAAAGATTCTAATTGCCTCCAATCTTGCAACTGGAGCAAATGTCTCATCATAATCAATACCTTCCTGTTGTGAATACCCTTTTGCCACAAGCCTTGCTTTATTCCTTGTAATGACACCCTCACTGTCAGTTTTGTTTCTGAACACCCATTTTGTACCAACTATGGATCTGTCTTTAGGTCTTGGTACCAGGGTCCATACTTTGTTTCTCTCAAACTCATTCAGCTCCTCTTGCATTGCTTGAATCCAGTCAGCATCTTGAAGAGCTTCCTCCACTTTCTTAGGTTCAGTTTGTGACAGAAAGCAATGATGTAAACACTCATTTGCTGTAGTTGTCCTTGTTTGCACACCTGCTTCTGGATTACCAATTATTAAATCAGGTGTGTGAGATTTTGTCCACTTCCTAGCATGTGGAAGTTGACCATTTTCATCATTGGATCCTCCCCCTTGATCCATGCACTCTTGATTCTGTTGATTATTCTCTGTAGCTCCCCCTAAATTTGTGCTATCAGAGTTTGAATCAGTATTCTCTGATGAATTTGAGTCAGCATTCTCTGATGAATCTTGGGTAGAGCCTGAAACATTCTGATGCTCCTCCTCAGCAATTGCTTTATCATTCTGAACTTGTAAAGTTTCACCAGAGTTTGCTGTATTTTGGTCACAGTCAGAGTTTGACTGTTCATCAGAGTTTGTTGAATCAGAGAATATTTCTTCATTCTCAAAATGCAGTTCTTCATGATCATCCATATCTGCTAAGCCCATTATTCTTTTGTCATCAAATGACACATGTATGGATTCCATGATCACTTTGGTTCTTAGATTATAGACTCTGAAGGCTTTTGTTATCAGAGGATATCCTACAAAAATGCCTTCATCAGCTTTTAAATCAAACTTGGTAAGCTGTTCTGGATGAGTCTTCAATACAAAGCATTTGCACCCAAATATATGAAAGTACTTCAGATTTGGCTTCTTTTTCTTCACCATCTCATATGGGGTCTTGCCATGCTTATTAATCAAGGTTGCATTTTGAGTGAAACAAGCTGTTTGAACAGCTTCTGCCCAGAAATAAGTAGGCAATTTAGCCTCATCAAGCATAGTTCTGGCAGCTTCTATAAGAGTCCTGTTTTTCCTTTCAACTACACCATTTTGCTGTGGTGTACCAGGTGCAGAAAATTGTTGCACTACACCTCTTTCTTTGCAGAACTCTTCCATTGTTGAATTTCTGAACTCAGTTCCATTATCACTTCTAATGATCTTCACTTTGTCTTCAGATCCATGATCCAGTTGCTTCACATGATCCATCAGATGCAAGGCTGTTTCATCTTTAGAGTGAAGAAAATATACCCAAGTGTATCTGGTATACTCATCAACAATGACAAGAGCATATTTCCTCCTTGCAATGGATGGTACATTTACTGGTCCAAATAGATCAACATGTAGAAGATGATATGGTTTCTTTATTGAGAATTCAGTCTTACTCTTGAAAGATGTCTTTCTCTGCTTGGCTTTTTGACATGAATCACATAATCCATCAGATGTAAGTAGTGATTCAGGGAGTCCTCTCACAAGCTTTTTCTTTATAAGCTCATTTATGGAGTTGAAATTCAGGTGTGAGAGCTTCTTGTGCCACTTCCAACTTTCTTCTGCAGAGATTCTTGTAGACAAGCAGATTGCTTTTCCTTCAGAGTTTGTAGGCAAGTGAATTTCATAAATATTCCCATGTCTGTGAGCAATCACTGCCACTTTGCCTGTTGACTTGCTTACTATCTCACTGTGTTCTTCATAGAAATCAACATGATATCCTCTGTCACAGATTTGACTGACAGAGAGTAAATTGTGTTTTAGCCCTTGAACAAGAGCTACATTTGATATGATGACATTTCTAAGATTGATATTGCCATATCCCAGAGTCCTTCCTATGTTGCCATCTCCATAAGAAACACTTGGGCCAGCCTTCTCCACAAACTCTGACAGCAGGGCCTTATTTCCAGTCATGTGTCCTGAACATCCACTGTCCAAGACTAAAATATTCTTCCTGTTGCCCTGCAATCACAAAGACCACTAATTGTTAGTTTTAAGGACCCAGACTTGCTTGGATCCCTTGGCCTTATTAAGTTTGTTAGCTTTTGCAGCGGAATTATTATTATTATCAGAGTTTGAGCTAACAGACTTTGTAACAGAGTTTGTACTAGAAACAGAGTTTGTACTTGCAGAATTTTTATTAACCTTTAAAGAAGGTTTCAATTGATAATAATCATAATACAAACTATGATATTCTTTGCAAGTATAAATAGAATGCCATACACTACCACAATGAAAACATGGATCTTGTGGTTTATATCTAATACTACTTTTTCTAACTCCAGACTTTGTAGGTAAGGAGTTAATGTCCTTGTTCTTCCTGCAAAAATTAGCAAGATGATTAGTATTCCCACAGTTATGGCATGTCTTCCTAGGTGCATTTGGAATAGGCATGTAGTTATTACTCTTGTCTATTCCAATCTTGCCATTTCTATTTTTCCTAGGCTCCCTGTTTTTGTCATCAGACTTTACCTCTTTAAGCTTATGTTTAAGCTGTTTCTGAGTCATCAGTCCTATGTTAACCTGTTTGGGCTTATCAGATTTTAAATTGTTGTTAATCTCTGATTTTGGTCTACTCTGTTTAGACTTAGAGGATTCAGCAACAAATTTAACAGGTTTAACCTTAGGTTTTTGAATTTTAACAAACTCTGTTTTTGATGATTCAGCTTCAGAGTTATCAGTGTAACCTAGTCCTTTCTTCCAGTTTCCACTACCTAAGATATCTTGAGTAGTTTTGCCTGAATTAGTCCATGTCTTTATGATCTCCCTTTCCTTAGCAAGTTCTGATTGAAGAGATGCATACCTCTTTAATAATTCATCTTTGACAATGACAGCATCATCTCTTTCTTTCTGAACTTCCAACATCTGAACTAATTCTTTTTCTAGAAAATCATTCCTTTTCTTTACACTCAGAGTTTCAGATTTTAATCTTTCATTTTCTAAAGTCTGATCTCTAAAGCTGATATGCAAAGTTTTAAGAAACAATCTTAACTCAGTTATATCTTCAGTATCAAAGGCAAGAGTAGAATGAGGTACCTTAGCAGGAGATTTAGAGTTGTTGTCAGTGTTTGCCATCAGAGCATAATTGACTTCTTCTTCTGAATCAGATGTATCTGTCCAGTTTCCTTTCTTGGTGATAAAGGCTTTTTCTTTTTCCTTCTTGGCTTTCTTGCATTCAGATGCAAACTGTCCCTTTTCACCACAGTTAAAACAGGTATACTTGTCAGCTTTTCCAGCTTTCCCTTCTTTGCCCTCATTCTTCTTGAAGTTCTTCTTGTCATAAACTCTGTCAGAGTTTCTCTCTTTCCTTGAAAAACTTTTGCCTTTGTTGAACTTTTTGTAGGCCAACTTCTTGAAGCTTTTCACCATCAATGCTGCTAAATGCATCATCTCATCATCACTTTCTTCAGAGTCTGAGGGAACATCAGAGTTTGAGTCATCAGAGTTTGATGACTCAATGTCAGACTTTGTGACATGAGCTTTTCCTTTGCTCTTAGCAGCTTCCTCTTGAACTTTCAGAGCAACATACTTTGATTTTCCTCCATGACGTTTGCTCCTTTGCTCCATTTCAAGTTCATGAGTCTTCAGTCTTCCATAAACATCATGAAGAGACATTTCTCCAAGATCAAGATTGTCTCTTATTGTAGTGACTTTCAAATCCCATTTTTCAGGAAGAGCCAGAAGGAATTTGAGGTTTGAGTCTTCAAGATCATATTCCTTGTTTACCAGAGATAAGTCATTCAACAGTTTGACAAATCTGTCATACAGATCTGTCAAGGACTCACCAGATTTTGAGTCAAAGTGCTCATACTCCTGTGTAAGGATTGTTTTTCTGTTTTTCTTTATGGCCTGAGTTCCCTGACATCTGGTTTCTAGAGCATCCCAGATTTGTTTAGCAGTTTTGCACCCAATCACCCTATTAGACATTGCATTATCAAGGGCACTGTGCAGAAGGTGTTTCACCTTAGAGTCTTTACCAATTGACAAGATGTCCTCAGGGGTGTAATCTTTCTTTTCTTTTGGAACCATCTTCTGAGGTTCATCTGCAATTCCAACAGAGAGCTTGGTGGGCATATGTGGTCCATCAAAGATCCTGTCAAGGTATTCTGGATCAACAGAGTCTAAGAATATTATCATTCTTTCTTTCCAGACTGGATATTCAGATGCCTTAAGGATTGGAACTCTAAAGGATGAAGCTTGTGATTTTTCAGACATGATTGTGATTAAGATCTCACTGTAGTAATCTTAACAGAGCTGGCTCTGATACCACTTGTTAGGTCCTATAAACTCACTATATAATATGATATAGTGATCACAATCTGTAACACAGTAAGACTATATTAGAGATTGAAAGCAGTAAACTCTTATATTCACAAAGCTTTAATGGTTACAAAAACTCTCTCAGTGATTTATATTGTATCACTAAGAGCTGCTAGGGTTCTTAACAATGTACTCGATAACTCAACTCCTATAGAGTAACCCTAATCTGTGTTTATATAGACACAGTTACAAAATCAATCTTTGATTTGATATCCTATAAATCAGCTATGAATTCTATCAATCAAAGATTGCTCCAGTTTTCTGTTTAGTTTCCATAGTCAGCAAATCACTCCTCCACTTCTATCCTTCCTTGAAGTATATCCGCTTCTGAGCTCTTTCCACGTGTAAACTCTGACGAGTCTTGACTATGTAAACTCTGATCAGACTTTATCAAACTCTGTCAGACTTTACTAAACTCTGATCAGCTTCCAGATTAAACTCTGATGATTCCTGTTCTAAACAAACTTTAAGAACATTAGTAATCATCAATTATATCTAACAATCTTAAATCAGGAAGGATGTGAATTTTGCTCGTAGCTAATATGGAACTTCAACTGAAGATGGAGTGAGCTATTTTGATAGTGAAGCTTCATCGAATGAGTATTAGCTATGGCACTTGAAGCTCTCAAACTTGTATGTCAAAACAAGGAGCTCTTTTTATTAGTAAGAAGAGATTTGATGAGAGGAATACCTCATCTGGAATTCAATATGGATGAAACTTATGAGGTATGTCAATAGGGAAGTCGAAGGATCATCGCACAGAAGCAAAGATATGATCAACATTACTGAGCCGCTTTAGATGATACATATCAATTTCTACGGATCAGTTAATGTTATATCTACAACAAAGCCATATATCTTTTTGCGATGATTGTTGACTACTCTAGACTCCTTTGTGTTGTTCATATGTGTTCGAAGGACAAGACGTCACAAATAGAGGTTGATCAAGATGAACCCTAATCGTTGATAAATCCAGAAAGGCACCATTCTTGTTAGTGGCGAATCAGAAGCAAACATTATCTCTTGGTATGTGTTTGGAGGAAAATACTTTATCTCAAAATATCAGTGTGAGCTTCTTTGTAAGTCTTGCATCCAAAGCTCAAAGAATATTTTCCTCAGGCTACTCTATGGAGTGTACAATCTACAGGGTGAGTGTGATTAATCAACAGAAGGTGATTGTAAGTCTGGACAGGACATTGAACGACACTTTGCTCCAAGCTGTTAAAGGTGATATTATTGGTATAATAATGATTCAGATCCAAGCAGAATCTCTGTGCAAGGATAAGGATTATTAAAAAAATCCTAGCAACAGCTTAGGGGGAGCATTTGGTGGATCCACTAGTCAAACTCAACACTATTAAGATGAACAGGACATATCAAGAACGTATCTGCTTAGACAAAGGGTTTGAGTCTATATCATTCCCGAGTTCTAGTTCTTAAATGTTCCTAATGGTGAAGTGAAGACTGGAAGAGCTATTGTCAAAGAATGTTGTTTCTTTAGGTTTCTATCTGAACTGAAATTTGAGGAAGATTTAGAAGCTCTTAAAGGGATCTAGATTGAGTGATTGCACAACAAGATGATCTCAATCAGTTTGAAAGCAGATTGTGCGGATTCTAATACCTGACCTAATTACAATTCAGTACTTAGTACTTGTCGGGTATTTAGATTCCAAATCAATGTTTTTGGCTCTGTTACGAGGGACAAGCCAATTTGGTTGCTAAGAGTTACTACAAAGGAGAAGGTTATGAAGATGATGGAAACAGAATCTTCAAGTTCCGGACTCTACATCTTAGGGGACTCAACGACCTTCATGATTTAACTAAAGCACCATTGACGAGACTCGGGTTCAAGATATTACAGTGAGCTAGAAGATGAAGATTCATACAAAATTTCAAGGACTTTGCAGTTGCAGATCCAAAGGAATTTGTATATGTCTTTCTTCACCAGCTCTCTATGAGTTGCTATCCAACACCTGATGATCGTCACGAACATGGTATGAATTCTGACTAGCATATTATTTTAATATCTGTTTGCTAGAGTCATATTTGGTATCCAAATTATTACCTCTCATGATATAAGGCACACACAATACAACTATCTGTGATGTGATACCATGATTATATTATATGTCGACTAACGTCACTTGTGCAAGATAATTGCTAAGTGAATGCAGATTAGTGATATGATGAGTTTGTTGGAAAGTTGCAATTCTTCATGGTCTACTAGTTAGCCTAAAGAATGATGGCAATGAAAGGAAGTCAAGGATCTTTTGAATATGCGCATTTTAGAAGATTCTAGACCTGCCAAGACTTAAACCAACAACCACTGAACTTTATCAGTACAAGAAAGGTACATCAACTTAAATGTCAAGTCTTAGAGGTATTCAACTCATCACTTTACTTAACTGCAAAATGATCACATGTTATATTTTCTTTATGTCAATGGTTTTGAGTGGATTTTGGCGAACCTATCCATTTAGTTGTTAAGAGATTTATAGTTATTTTTGGGGATTGCCTAATCTATTGGAATGGTACCCTAAAGATACTGTGCTTAACCTGTACAACTATATAGATATTGTTTTACAGATTGTCAGAAAGACAGGGGATTTATTATCTCATGAAGCTGTCATTCGTGGAAGGAGGGTGATTTCTTGTTATAATAAGAAGATGTCAAGAACAAGGAAATAACTCTATTTCCATCAACTTTGTGAAGCACTCTCTACTCCCTGGAACCTAATATCTTGCTATTGGCACCTAAGGACCTACTGCTTGATTTAGTGCTCGTTGACATAAGGTATTACTTCTCCTAAGCATGACTATCGTATTTCTTGAATGAATTCATGAGTATTAAATTGTCTATACATAGGACTTGTGAATTTATTTAAAATCCAGTACCTCGTGCTTTTTGCTATTCTATGTGATTGCCATGTTTATTGCTTTGCATGCTTAGATGGTGATTATATGTTTTAGCATGAGTGTTTGTTATTTCAATAATTTAAATTGTGTTGCATGACAATTAAATGACTTATTTGTTCATGATTTAAATGATTAGGGATGACATGAAGCGTGACTTAATTATGTTATTTTTCTTGATCTATATCTCTTCAACAATTGGTATCTAGTAGAAAACTTTATCATAATCTAGTTGCGATATATCTGTATTTGTGAACATACTTAGGATTATCTTCTAGGTTGAATTCACTTATATTTGTATATGATCTGTAGCATGACTTATTTGTTTCTAGACTTATGACTTGTATCAGTAATTGGTATGTGGTTAGAATCTAGTTAGAATTAGTCATGATATACTAATATTTGTGGAGTTACTTAGATTCTCTCTAGGCTGAATCCATTTATATC
Source organism: Daucus carota subsp. sativus (assembly GCF_001625215.2). NCBI lineage: Eukaryota > Viridiplantae > Streptophyta > Magnoliopsida > Apiales > Apiaceae > Daucus > Daucus carota. The sequence continues at coordinate 16,292,521 of NC_030384.2, forward strand.
AGTGTATATATTTGAAGCATAACTATTTGTGTTGGATATTTGATGATTGATTAATTGATATTTTATCTCATGTCTAACTGCATATAGTAATTTTTATTTTATCTTAGTTAAATTGTGATCCACAATTAGATGCCTATTTGTTTCATGATTGACTTTGATAGAATAATAGAAGCATGATTAATTCATTTTTGAAATATTTAATTGGTATCTATTTTTGATGCTTGATGTGCTCGAAAAGAATAATCGCAAGCGCACGATCACCGTTTTAATATTTATGATTCGTCCACAGAGATTAAAATTATTTTTCACTAACCTTTAAATCTAACCTACGCGAATTAGAACAATTAATTGGTGGAGGGGGTTTTTATTTCAAAAACTAATAAAATCGAGAATTTAATCTAATTAAAAACTTAGCTAGTTACCATTATCAAGATTTTAACTAATTAACTATACTAGATCAACTTACTCGAAAACAAGAAATAGAATTTGTTTTAGAAAATTTTGAAAAACAACTCGATAATCTAGAAATGAAATAATAGAGGTGTGACTAATGACTACAAACCAAATCACCCACTCGGCTTGTACAGAGACTCGGCAAAACAGAAACAGCTTGAAAGATTAGTATTCAGAGAAATCTAAACTAAAACAAAACAAACTTGAATCCAACAGTAGATTAGGAAAGCAATCGGCAAAATCAACATTCCAAATAACATCACCACTTTGCTCAAAACTCTGTACTAAACTCAGACTAGAATCGACTATGAAATCAACTCGGACAACTCAGTAAAAACAGAACACAAGCTCGGATTAAGCACTTGACTCAGAAAGAAAAACTCGGAATAAACTAGGCTTGCGACTCAGCTACTGGCTAAGAACAGACTCAACAAAGCAGAGGAGACTCGACCCACAAACTCGACGCAGCCAAAACAGCCGATCCAAACTAAGCTTGCAAGAAACGAACTCAGCTTTGGACTCGGGAAGAAACATGGGACTCGATTCTGCCTCCGCAAACAAACTGAAACGCCTAGAACAAAAGCCATGACTCGATTACTCCGAACCCAGGAAAAGAAAGACAACAGAAACAAATGCATCACAATGAACAAACCCAGAACACGACTAAACATAAACTCAGCAGAAATCGACTTAACTAAATTGGACACAAACGCAGCAAAACTACTGGACTCGGTGGTTCATTGACTCGCCCCAGAAAACAGCGACAACAACTCGGCAAAGGAAGAAACAAAGACTCTGCTCCGTAATGACACAACTAAACCGAAATATGCAACAAGAGATACACAAACTCAGCATCACAGGCCTACGACTCAGCTTACGCACTAAACAAGAAAGACTCGAAACAACACCAACAATATCAAACCCAACGGCTAATACTATACTCGCTACTCAGCTTCCACAACTCGGTAATACAAACCCAACAAACTCGATCACAAGCAATGATTGTATTTAACTAAACAGAACCCAAATCTCGACTAAACAAAACCATGGCCAGTGACTTGGGCGGAAACACATCAGAACAGGGGATGGGTTTACAGCAATTAAACAACCAAATTAACAAAAACAGATGTGACTCGTAAGAAAACAAAGTAAACCAAGAAGAAACTAAGAAAAAGAAATGGTGTTTTAACGCTTTAAACTTGAAATAAACAGGGGAGGGTTTTTGTTAAAACGAAAAGTAAAACAGGGGAAGAGGGTTGTTTTTCAAAACTTTAAACGAGAGTGTTAATACTGATATTTTAATAAAAATTACTCAGCAAATTAATTAATAAAACCAAAAGCAGAATAATTTTGGACTTTCATATATGAACCCTCACACAAATTATTCTTGTGTTAGGATTTAAAAGAGCTTTAACGACTAATTTAAGCAATCATAAAATCTACACTAATTAGAAGCCTTCTCCTATTCCCAAAAGCCCTTAGGCATATGATGGTACTAAGAAGAATATGGCACTTGGAACAAGAAAATAGAGACAATACAAGATCAAGATAAAAGAAAATTAGCACTAAAATAAAAAGTGTTTACAAATATGGTATGAAATTGAGAGAACAAAAGAAGATCTAGCACTATACTACCTACCAACTAGGAAAAGACTAGGTTAAAAAGATTGTGTTTACAAGTAAAGAGATGGGGGAATTTATAGCTAAAGATTTAGGGTTTAGGGGTAGGGTGGCTAAATCTTGACCATCCATGTGCCTTGTGTGTTGGGTAGATCATAGCCCTCCATGTGCCCCCTTACTTGCCAACTCTCTTTTTTTTTCTTCTTTTCTTTTCTTTCTTTATTTATCTACAATTTCCTGAAATAAAATAAATAAGCGATTAATACTACGAAAATAAATAAAAGATAGGCACTTAAAAATGCAAAAATATGGACTAATCAATGCTTTATTGATGTTTTATTTGTGAATTGATTGTGATGTATTGGCACTGGTGAAATACTGTTGCATATTTCTTAAAACCACTGGTGCTAATATATTTTAGGTGTTTAATAATCTGAGTATAAAGGAGACAACAAAATCTTTATCCTGTCTTATATTTATGTTCTGGAGTGGTGAGTTTCTTCAAAGAAATATTCTTATCAATTGATTTCAACAATTGGTATCCACTACTCTATTTCATAAATATTTCTTAGAATATTTTGCATCTATACATGTAGCGTCATAGGACGAGACATTGATTATCTTGTATTTGTGTACTTGGTGATCTTTGTCACTTGCAACGTCTGTTTTGACGATGTGCTAGTATGAGGCATTTTCACTAATTAGTGTGGCGAGTGCTTTATACACTGTAGCACATAAATTTTCTTGTTTTCTTTTTAAATTGTAGTGAGAAACAGGAGTCTGTGTCTTTTTCAAAGACAAGTTCATTTAAACTTTTTATGCATAGATTCAGACTCTCGTACTCAAACTAGTCTTTAAAGGAAAGCTTCGATTCTTTCATCGGTTGTGATTGTCATTCTTTATGAAAATCATTTTACAGTTACAACTGATTCATTTTTTCGCAAAAGATTAAACGCAATTGCATTCATTCAAAATCATAGATTTTCTAAAATGCATTTATATCTCATTCTGTTCTTCGAAACTTAATCAGCCTCTTGGCTTTCCTAGATAGTCATAAGGTTGAAAACCAAAAATCTTAATCCCAGACTATAAAACCAAATTCTGAACACATCCCAACTTTCCCCCTGGAGTAATAAGGAACTGTTCAAACAAAAAGTCAATGAGGGAGAAACTGTACTTGTTGCAGCAAATAAGGATGTGAGGGATAGTGTACCCACATCTCTACCTCTCAAGGAGAAAAGGTGTTTTCAAAATTGAGGTAACTGTTGCTCATCTGTATTCTCTCAAAAGAATATAGAGCTGAAAAGGCAATAAAAAAGTCTCTGGAATCATTCTCTCAACAGGATGAGTCCATTGAAATTCGCTCGTCAGCCAGAGCATCTTGTATTGAGTCAAGCACATCATCAGTAATCACTCTGATAAAGAGCCTAAACAGAAAATCTTATGGACACAATACAAGAGAGTGCACAGTGAGTTTAAACGTTTTGTTCCAGAAGCAACTTCTTCATTTACCATTTTACGGTAGATAAGATGGTTGATGCCTTTACAGGTGTAAGGAGGAAACGAGGATCTCAATTGCCAAATCTTCAGGATTCTCGTCTCCCTCCCCAGATAAGAACAGATCTGGATCCAATCGGAATGGATTTCCTATTTATAGGAGATCGGCAACTCTCTGACTATGAGTCAATTTATTGATGAGTCGGTTGATAATCGGGGATTTACGAAACCCCATTGCACCGACAATGACCTCTCTTGAAGGGGCTATGGTTATTTTCTCATGCAGGTACAGAAGACCATACTTTGAGTGCTGAGAGAAACACTGTGAGCCAAACACTGAAAGTTAAACACTTGGGGAGATTCTGAGAAGAACCAGTGAGATATCAGAATGAGAAATATGTGAGCATGAGTGAGTGGAAACACATAGGAAATTGAGAAAAGTGAAACACTTGTGAGGTACATAAAATAATAATTGGTATTGAAAGCTCACAATTTGTTGAAAGAATTGACGGAAGCAACTACGGTTCATTCTATTTCACGGTGTGAACTTATGGTTGATGATTCTCTTGAATCAAGTGTCTTCACAGACATTGAGGAGGACTTAGGCCTTTTACATAATTAAGCCTTTGTCTAACCTCCTAGAGAAAAAAACTCTGGATCCTTAATTGGATAAACCACTTAGTGGTTGACAACTTGTGGACCATGATTCGGATTTATCTGATGAGTCTGCTGGGACTAGGAATTACGAACTCCCATTGCACCACCAGTGACCCCCTTTAAGGGTGGATAAGATGATTTTCTTGCAGGTACTCAGCATTTTGGAAGCTCAGTATTTGTGTGGGGGGATACACTTACCGAACTCGTGAGTGACACCCTTACCCAAAAACCGAGAGAAAATTGAGTGTTGAGTGATACACCTGCAGAACATTTTAGTGAGACACCTACTAATTACCAATCTATACCTAAAGACAAAGTGTATGTTGTTACTGGAATGTTAGTTTTTATTCATTACTTATCCATTTGGAACCTATATTTTCATCATACGGACCAAGCCAATCAAAGTAAACCCTTCTTCTGAACCATTTCTTCGAACCCTGCTTTAGTGTTGTTTAATTCTCTAAGGAGCGATTATCTTTTGCTACAGGAAGTATTGTACACATTCCTTGACCATATTTGATATCACTTATCCTTGGAGGATTCCACAACTAAGGGGGAGAAATTATTGAGGGGGAGAAAAAGTAAGTACTAAGCTCTCTTTAGCGGTCTACGACTAAGGGGGAGATAGCTACTAACTAAAGGGGAGAAATGTCGAAGGGGAACCTGATCAAGGTAAAAGGAGGAGAGGTATAAGGTGATACATCTATTCTTCAGTAAGTGGTAGACAGGAACTTATTCATTACCACTGAAGAATTCAATGAAGCTGCTGATTATTCTTTTCATAATGGAATGTTTTGAATTCTCTTCAAGACAGACTATGAGGCTTATCTGGCAGGTAAGCAAGAACCAGAGAAATAAAGGTGATATGCACATATGTTATTTCTATTCATGAAATCTTGAAATGTATTATATGATCCAGAAACTTTGTAGCATTATTTACTAGTCCAGGACTTTACTTTTTCTAGTGTTAGTTGAGTTATCATCCAGAGGATTTGCTTGTTATGATTAACAAACAAATAGGGGGTCTTCAGTGTTATCTTGGTTGGTTATTTATAATCAACAAACTGAAGCATAAACTAACCCAGAATCGACTGATCAATGTTTCCTGACAAAGACGGTACAATGTTTGACTTCAGTGTTAGTCGCTTGTGAACCAGACCAGTGCATTAAGTGTCAACACGTACGGAGTTATGCATAGTATTTATCAATCGAAGAAATTGATCAAGTTAACAAGTCATTTGTTCCAAAGCCAAATGCCTAGTCTCTGCAAGCTATGCCAAGTCTCTACTCAAATGCCATATGTCAAAGCTTCCATAGAGATCCATATGGGGAAGTGACATTTCTATATATGTGTGCACTTATATATTTGTATATGTACAAAAATATTTATATATATGTATATATGTATATTTAATTAAATATAATATATATAATATATGTGTATATATGTTTTTAAACATATGTATATGTATATTTATATGTATATATATTTAAATAAATATATGTATATAGTATATGTATATATATATTTTACATAAACATTTATATAATTAAGTGTATATATATATTGTATTATGTGCATAAATATAATATATTTTTATAGAGAGTTATATATATCTTTATATATATATTTATATTTTTATATATATTTACACATAGTTATATGTATATTATATATATTTAAATATATGAAAATATATTTAAATATATGTGTGTATATATATTACTATATGTTGTGCCATAAAATCTCCCTGGGCTTATTTTATAGCCCATCATATTATTTGGGCTTTATTTGGGCTTACTGGGATCATTTGGTAAATGATATTGGGCTTCACCATGGCAGGGTGAATCATTGAAAGTGTGCAAGAAGGTATATATGGACTTGCATTGGAAGCACAATGGAGACTGCCATCAGAATGGGGTTGCACCTGAAGGCGCTATAGGGGTTACCGCTAAGTGCATCCTGGCTTGCAGCTACAGGGCTGCAGTTAGGGGATGCCGCTGGCAAGGCTTCCGCCTCCTGGGCAGAACGGTAGGCAGACTCCAAGCAGGACTCTTCTTCCTTGTTTCTAGGACGACGAATTGGAGGTGGATTGGGAGTGTATCAGCTATCATTTATCTACAAATTAAGGGATAAATACATCTATTATGGAGATAATTACGATCAAGGAGAGATAATTCATGAATATTCGGATATATATTGAAGATGAAGGCTTCAAGTGACCTACTCTAAGTGGGATGCCGCTAGATAATCACAAGAGGAAGTTGTTTTATCCTAAACTAGAGGGGATAAGTGCTTATCTCTTCAGAGTCCTAAATCGAGAACTACATGGGCTTGATCCCTATAAATATAGGGTATGTAGGCACCTTGCAAATGGACGAATTTCGAATTCAAAAACTCACGAGTTCTACACTCTAAAGAGAGGCACGTGTAACCTTTGTGACGTACATTTCCGGGCAATTGCAGGACGGAATTCCATAATCCCGGCCTCGTTGTTTGGTTCTTTGCAAGCTCAGCCCTTAAACATATTTTTTTTCTTTAGTTTATGTTAACGGTAGCCCCTAAGAGCTAGCCGTGATTTTCGTAGTTGTAACAGATATCCCTATAATTGTGCTATACGTTTTGGGGGTGTTGTATCAATTCCTCTCACAATACTTTTTGGCGCTAGGAGGGGATTACTGATCTTAGAGAGGAGAGATGTCAGAAATTCCCGAAAACACTGAGAATCCCAATACGCCGGAAGACGCTACGCAAGGTGAAAGCAATGTTCCGAGCGGGGAATTAACACGCGAGGAGATGAAGGCAAAAATAAAGAGAATGAGTCGACGGATTGCTTCTCTGAAAAGGAAATCAGCAAGGTCGAAAAAGGCTAGCAAGGTGACTCCCACCAAGCTAGATTTTGATGGAGAAGGCGGTAGGAAGGAAGGTGGCAACCCCAAGGATCGAGCTGACCCCGAAATGGATGATGGAGAGCACTCACAGGCTGCTAGTGTGTTCGACCGCCTTGGAAGGAAACTGACCGAGCAGGACTTGCGGCACAGGCTTGGCAACAAGGACCCTAACGGGGATGAACCTGAAGGCTCGCAATGCAGGACTCCTCCCAGCCAAAGACAGGAGAAGCCCGTGTCTGAAGCTCGGTCAAAGGATAAAGACCAGAGGCCGTTGAAAGTTATCTCCATTCATGATGATGAGGAGAGCTCAGGGTCGCACAATGATGGGGAAGTAAGCAAGGAGAAAGATCAACCCCTGGATGATGACTATGAGGTTGCACTTGATGATGGGGATGATAAGTGCAAGATGGAAGAGCTGCTGGAAGCCTTAAAGAAGGTGAAGGCCGATAAGAAGTCGAAAGCCGAGCTTACCGTCAAGTCACCCTTTACTAAGAGGGTTAGGGAGTCACCCCTACCGCGTATCTACAGGGGGGTTGGCGACCTGCGATCTAACGGAACCACGGATCCCGTGGAATATCTTCGCCGGTTCGACACTGAGATGGAGGTCTACCGAATTCCGGACCTCACAAAATGTCGCTTATTGGCCGACACCCTCAGGGATGACGCTCACCACTGGTTCAAGAGGCTTCCTGCTAATTCTATCAGCTCTTGGAGGAAAATGAGTGAACTGTTTGTGGGACAATTCAGGGCTTCCGTTACTTATGCCCCACCTGCCAACACTCTGGCTAATATTAAGCAGAAGGAACACAAGACGCTAAGAGAATACTTCAAACGCTTCAACTCAGAAGTACCCCGTGTCAGGCCAACATCAAAAGAAACCCTGAAGAATTTCTTGATAGCAGGGGTGAGGCCTGGAACAGACTTCTGTAAGGAGTTGCAAGGACGGGAGCCTGAAACCCTAGCTGACTTCTTTGTTAGGGCTGAGCCTCATAAGGTGATCGAGGAATCTCTAGCCAAGCTCAAGAAGGAGTCGATGTCTGAAAGCCGTAGCAGCTGGAAGAATAAGAGGGATAGATCTTACAGCCCAGAGAGAAGGAACACTTATAAGAGGAATCCCTACGTGAAGCCTACTGGTGAGAAGCCTTCAAGGCGAGATGGCAAGACTTCACCCATTACTGTGAACACAACCAGCACGCAGGGCTTCGACAAATCGAGGCTAACGATGAGAAAGACAAGAGAAACAAGGTACCATGAATACACGCCTCTAACGGCCTCCATAGATCGTATTTTCGAGGTTGGAGATAAGGCGAGACTCTTCCGGAAGCCCTTCCGAAACGGACCCCCTGGGAAAAAAGACCAGGGAAAATATTGTGCTTTCCACGATTTAAATGGGCATGACACGGCGGAATGTGTGCATCTCAAGGACCACATAGAGGACCTAATCAGAACCGGGTACTTGACAGAGTTTATATCCCAAGAGGCCAAGAAGTATAAAGAGAAGAAGGCCGAAAGGGCAAATGACTAGGGAGCCAACCGCAATACACGGGCTGGCAATGTACGAATGATCATCGGAGGACCCTTCGTGGGAGGCCAGGGACGCAGTGCTATGAAAAGATATGTACGGGAGGCCCGAGGGCGGCCCTTAACCAATGTGTGCCATCTGTCTGAAAGGCCTCCCAAAATATTCAAAGGGTAGACCATGGACATTACCTTTACGGAGGGGGATGCACGCGCGGTACACCATCCTCATCGCGATGCCCTGGTGATAACAGCCGTGATCGGAAATGTCAATGTGCACAGGCTTCTCGTCGATAATGGAAGCTCTGTCAATATCCTGGCCTACAGTGCGTACCAGAGAATGAAAATGGCAGATAAAGACATGATGGCCTGCTACAATGAATTGTATGGTTTCACGGGGAATGTCGTCCAGATTGTTGGAAGGGTAAGACTCCCAAACACCCTTGGAGTAGAACCTCGGGCTACCACTCAAGTTGCAGAGTTGATGATAGTGAACGAAGACATCTCCTATAACGGGATCCTGGGCAAACCCATCTCAAGGGACATGCGGATCGTGACCTCAATATACCACTTATCAATGAAGTTCCCAACCCCCAATGGAGTAGGATGTGTACGGGGATGTCAGGCTGACTCCCGAGAATGCTATAGCAAGGCTTTGAGATCCGCAGTAAAAGCTTGTAAAGAGGCCTAGGAAATGGATGAAGACATCCCAGAAAGCTATTACAAGAAAGTGGAAAGAGAGGAAGAACCCGAAACTAAGGCCAAGGGAAAGATCTTGATAAAGTTTGTTAAAGAGACTTGCAACATGGTGGTCATTGTACATCACCCAGGGGAAGACCCTTATCTAGAAGACTCACATGCCATACATGGAGGGCTTACGCTCACGGATGCACCCTTAGTGAAGAATATTGATATAGCTGAAACCCTGGTTGAAGGGATTGTGGAAGATGTTACCGACAGTGATTCTGAAGGGGCTGGTCAAAGGCAGCCCCAAAATAAAAGGCAAATAAATGAGTGCGAGGCACCTTGTGACTTCAACAGTGCTATGGTAACCTATCAACTTGGAAACCGGACACGGCTTCCCATTCATGAAATCCTGGGTATGCAACCCCAAGAGGGTGGCAACAAAGAGGTTACCGTTGAGATCGACCTTGACCCAAGGATGCCGGAAACTGAGGTGAAGACCGGAGCGGCTGGGGATACCCTGTCCATCTTGGTGGATGAGTCTGACCCCTCTAAAGAACTAAAAATTGGGGAACAATTGGGGCCGGACCTAAGGGAAACCCTGGCCGCATTCTTAAAGAATAATCTGGATGTCTTGGCTTGGAACCATTCGGATATAATCGGGATTCACCCAGAAGTCATGTGCCACCACCTCAATATTGACCCAGACAGAAAGGGAGTTAGACAGAAAAAGAGGCAAATCAGCGGGGAAAGGGCTACCGCTCTTCAACAAGAGGTAGACCGATTGTTGAAGGCAAGACTAGTGAAAGAAGCCTTCTACCCTACATGGCTAGCAAACCCGGTGTTGGTGAAGAAACCTAACGGAAAGTGGAGAACATGCATAGACTTTACTGATCTGAACAAGTCTTGCCCTAAGGACAACTTCCCGCTTCCTCGAATTGACCAATTGGTGGATTCCACTGCGGGGCATGCACTGTTAAGCTTCATGGACGCCTACTCGGGCTACAATAAAATCCCCATGTTCGAGCCAGATCAGGAACACACCACCTTCATCACTGACAGGGGGCTTTATTGTTGTATCGGCATGCCGTTTGGGTTGCTAAATGCTGGGGCTACATATCAAAGGCTGGTCAACAAGATGTTTAATGACCAGATTGGGAAAACAACGGAAGTGTATGTGGATGACATGCTAGTCAAATCAAAGGAAGCTTATGATCATGTGACACACTTATCAGAGATGTTCGACATACTAAGGGATTACAGGATGAAGTTGAATCCCCAGAAGTGCGTGTTAGGGGTTGAATCTGGCAAGTTCCTGGGCTTAATTGAAATAAGGTCGCCTAGGAATGTAAAAGAGGTGTAATGCCTTACAGGCCAGGTTGCCGCCCTAAACCGGTTTATCTCAAAGTCCTCAGACAAATGTAGAGAATTCTTTGCAGCCATAAAAAAGGGGCAAAAATTTGAATATGCACGACAGAATGCGAGGCTGCCTTCCTGAAGCTGAAGGAGCAACTTGGGAGGTCCCTATCAAAACAAAATATCTTGCGGAGCATTCGGAGGTGCCCGCACCCTCATCAAAATAACAATTCGTGACGACAAGCGCCACACACAAATTCATAGTTACGAATAAAGGTTTGATTAAAACGTTGGGGAAGAAGCAGTTAGGAGGCAGCTGGAGAGGAGGAGGCCTTGGGGACTTCGCCGGTTACCGGAGCGACTGGGGAGGTTTCATTCTAGGAGGAAGCCGCGACTAAGGCCTCCACCTGGGCCACCACGGGAGGTTCCTGAGGGGGTGCCATCTCAATCTCCTGTCGGTCTTCAGCCGCAGTCTTTTCCTCAAGGGTACCCCCAAGAACTTCCCTTGCGCCGGTCTCGCTTTTCCCAGGGCCGGTGGCGTCCTCGGCTTTTGCTTCTTCCAACACAAGAGCAGCGTCGGATCCCAATTTGGCCCAATCATTATCAGGGAAGAAGCGGTAGGCCGATTTCACGCAGTCCTTAACCCCTGCGGCAACTCCGGCCTCAAAAACGGCGGCCTCCCGCTCCTTCCTCGTCGCCTTTGCAACGAGAGCAGCCTCCTGCAGCTCCTTCACCTGGCCCTCCAGCCTTTTGACCATCTTCCCAAGGCCATCAGCTTCCTCCTCCAAGGAACCCCTCACGGTGTCCTCTTTCCTCCTCTCCTCACGAACTCTGGCTTCAGCCTCCTTCAGCTCTTGGTTGGCCTTCCGCACAAGATCCCTGTCCTTGACAGCGGAAGCCAGGTCCGCCTTAGCCTGCTTCAAGTCCGCCCTCATCGTCTCATTGACCCGGGCTGTATCAGCGATGTGCTCGCCCATCTTCAGGTCGAGGAACAGACTTTTGGCGTTGGCCACCACCTTGTCACGGGTGGCCTCGGCTATCGAAAGCATGTCCCACTCTCGGATGGTAGCCTCGGGGACCTGATCAGAGAGCATCCGCTGAAAAAGCTGAGTCTTTTGAGAGGAAGAGGAAGCGGGAGAGCTGCGGGCCAGGGTTAACCTGGGCTTCTTGCTTGTACGGGCTTCGGCGGAAGACCCCGCTTCAGCCGTCTTGGAGGGGTCCCGCTTGCGACCCCCAGAGGAGGCCTTCTTCTGCTCGAGAGAAGAAGAGGGAAGCTGGGACACGGGCTTCGCAAGAACGGGAGCCTGCGAACAGGAGGCCTCTCCGAAGAGGTCCTCGTACTTTGTGGAGCGCTTGACAAACCGGGGAATGTTAGCAGCCATATCTGTAGGAGGAAACAAAGAGAGACAATCAGATACTATTCAATCATATAGGGAAATGTAGAAGGATGCGAGCATAGCAGATGGCATATAAGTTATAAACATTTCAGGAAGTATAATCGGAAATCCACAAGATACATATCATCTAAGGCGAACAATTTCAGGGTTGCATGCTAAGGAGAAACTTGGGCTTTCATCCCCTTCAACACCTGCACCCCCCTCGTCAACGGGGGATGCAACAACCACCGTAGTGGAAAATCCGACCCTCTCCAGATTCTCCAGAGTTAGCAGGCTGGAGCCATCGCCCAACTTGGTGGAAAGCCCCAACACATTCTTGGCCCTCTCAAGGGACTCTCCCGCCAAAGGGGTCTGCACTGGCATGTCTATAACAAATACAAGTATAAGGAAACTAAACGGGAACTCTAAAAGGCTAAACCAGACAATGGATTAGAGGAAAGCTAGCTTACTGGGGGAGAGATTGAAGTCCTTCCTGTAGACTGGGTAGTCGTAGCAGTAAAGGAAGAGCTTTTGCCAGTCTGACATCGACTGGCGGTTGCCCTTGATGCCCTTCTTGTGATGGGTGTTCCAAGCAGTAAGATAGAAGAACCGTGGGGTCCCCCCAGTGAGTTTCAACTGTAAGAACCAGCCCAACTCCAAAGCAGACATCCTCACCCCATGGTGGATGTCGTAGAGGATGTAGAGGCAGACCGCCATGCGGTAGGAATTGGGGGTAAGCTGCATGGGGGAGACCTCATAGAAGTCCAAAACCTCCAAGATGAAAGGATGGAGGGGGAGAGACAAGCCCAGCCTGAGGAACTGGGCGGAGAGCACGGCCTTGGGGTAGTCGGTGTCCGGCTTAAGGGTGTCGAAGCGGTGACACCTCTCTCCTGGCTTCGGAATCCCCAGGGTGCAACCAGGGTTGCAGGACTCCAAGAGGGACTGCAGCCGAGCAGGAGTAATGATGGAGTCCATGTACTCGCAGGCCAGGACTACAGCTGGAGGCTCGATCACCTCCACAGAAGCCTCAGCCTCCTGTTCAACCTCCTCGGGGTTCCCCTCGAGGGCTTCAGCAGCAGGGTCCAGTAGGAGGCCCGGGGTCCCATCCGCCTGGCTGGACTCGGAGGTGGTCCAGTTGAGCTCCTTCACCACCAAGCTGCGCCTGGAGCGGGTTCTGGAGCTAACTCCTAAGCTTGGACGGGCAGGTTGAAGGTCCAGGCTAAAGGAAGATCCCGTGTCAACCACGACAGCGGGAGCCTTGCTGGTGGTAGATTGGGACGAGTGAGAACATATAGATCCTTGAAACATCTACAAGAGGAAAGGATGGTTTAACAGAGGACACAACAGGAGGTGAAGTGGTCGAAAGAAAAAGAAAAGAAGAGGAAAAAGGGTTTGCCGAAGGCTGGGCTGCGAAGGTGGAGCCCTACGGGTGTGAAGGAGGAATGGAAAGGCTTCAGTTGGAGCCCTAAGGTATGAGAGGACTACCTCCCTCAAAGGAAGTGGCACGGGCTACGGGTGACCATTCGTCTTCTCCGGGAAGCCTAACAAGGGACCCAGAGCGGGAAACCTGATCCTAACCCTAACCTCAACCACAACAATCAACATCAAATAATTACCCTAGGCTACAAGCTAAACAGGCATAGCAAGTAAATCACACAACAACGCATTCAAAGCAGATAAAGGGCATGAAAAGGGGTTCGATTGTAAAGGAGGGGTTTCCCCCTAGACGCGATTGCGAACCTAGGGTTTACAATCTAGGGCTACGATCATGTAGGAACAATCGGACCTTGGCCCTGCGTTTTATGATACTAATTAAAAGTTCGAACAGAATATTAACCTTAATCGCTACGGCGCAAGTGATTCAAATCCACGTCTTCTACTGTATTCCTTGATTCTCCTTGGACGAAGTGTGGCCTTCGATCTCCCAAGGTGTGCCTCTCCTTAAAGCTCCGAAAACCCAAAACCCTAGCTGTCTCCTTAAGAAAAACGTCTGCCTCTCTCAAACTCTAGGATTAATTCGTTTTGGTGTGTGTTTCAGCTTTAGGAGAACGAGAATATATATAGGCTACAGTAGGGATCATGGATCATCAGGTCAGGCCTTCCAATGACATTCCGGGCCAGGCCCAATGTCATTAAATATTAATTCTATCCACTAAAGAATTAATATTTGCACTACCTTTCCTAATTCCGTAAATTAATTATTTAATTCGGCTCCCATATTAATTGCTTATAAATTCCCCATGTTTAAGATATCGCATGTCCATTAATTAAATTAATTTCTGACAATTAATTTAATCAATATCTTTTATCCTTGATCATCCACTCAACCTTATAATTATGCAAGAACAAATCTGCCTGCAGGACGAAAGCATAATTATCTTTATGAGCTTTCAAGAGGACATCATCACCCGAATATATTTTTCGGACACGGTTTCCTTTTATAGTCAATATCCCACTCTGTATATAATGTCATTGCCCAATACATAAATTCGTAATTTATAATAAATTACTTAATTTATGAGTCAAGGCATGTGCATTAAATCCAAGTGTCAATCACTATATCCGGATTAAGAACTTAAGCATTAATAACATCATAGAATCTTAGTTCTTTATTGTCAGAATTAAAGAAACAATTATTCTACTATTTTGATCCCGTTCAATATACACAAAGTATACAAGTATTATTCAATAGTCAAGATAAACTATTTCCAAATAATACTTCAGTCGTTCCAATGGTTTGTCTAACACCATTTAGACTGTGAACCTTTATTATATTATATAAGGAACTCGACAATCTAATCTTCTGCTATCCCATTTGATACTAGATTGTCTACAATATATAATATACAGACAATGTGAAAACATGCATTGAAGATTCTCAAATAATTGTTATATACTTCAAACGAATATTTCAGTATAACCCTAACAATCTCCCACTTATACTCAAGATATTCTTTGAGTATATCAGTGTCTATTACACGCAATCCACTACCAACTATATATAACTATGTGACAAAGTATCCGACTCCTATCGCTTCCACGTGCTCCTGAAAAGCCTTAGCTGGTAAGCTCTTCGTGAAAGGATCTGCCCGGTTATCCTTTGATGCTATATCAGCCACAATGATATCTCCTCGCTTAACGAACTGTCGTATGAGGTGATACTTACGCTCTATGTGTTTCGCTGCCTTATGGGCCCGTGGTTCCTTGGTATTCGCCACAGCACCAGTGTTATCACAATAAATCGTGATTTGCTGTGGCAGATTAGGAACCACATCCAAATCCAGCAGGAAGTTTCGGAACCATATAGCCTCTTTGGCTGCCTCCGAGGCTGCCACATATTCGGCTTCCATGGTTGAGTCCGCGATGCATTTCTGCTTCACACTCCTCCATATTACGGCTCCACCTCCCAAAGTAAAAACACATCCCGAGGTGGACTTTCTCTTATCCCTATCTGTCTGGAAATCCGAATCGGTATATCCTAGAGGCAATAAATCAGAGGACTTATAAACTAGCATATACTCCTTAGTCCTTCGCAGGTACTTGAGTATTGCTTTTACAGCACTCCAATGTTCCTCACCTGGGTTTGACTGGTATCTGCTAACCATGCCCACGGAAAAGCAGATATCAGGCCTCGTACATAACATTGCATACATTAGGCTCCCACATGCCGAAGCATAAGGAACTGCCTTCATGTTCTCTATCTCCTTAGGTGTCTAAGGACACTGCCTCTTTGATAGAGTAACTCCATGTCTGAAGGGTAAATTACCCTTCTTGGAGTCCTGCATGTTAAAACGAGCTAATACGTCATCCATGTAGGGCTCCTGAGATAAAGCCAACATCCTTTTCTTGCGATCCCTTATAAGTTTGATCCCAAGGATGTATGCTGCTTCACCTAAGTCCTTCATTTCAAATTGTTTGAACAACCATGCCTTTATTGAAGACAACATCCTAACATTGTTTCCAATGAGTAAAATGTCATCAACATAAAGCACTAGAAAAACCACTGCATTTCCCTCACATCTCTTATACACGCATGCTTCGCTTGGACATTGATCAAATCCATACGACTGGACTGCCTGATCAAAGCGAATGTTCCAATACCTAGAAGCTTGTTTAAGTCCATAAATAGACCTCTTCAGCTTACATACAAGATGATCTTGGCCTTCTTTAATGAATCCCTCTTGTTGTTGCATATAGATAGTTTCCTCAAGATTTCCATTAAGGAAAGCTGTCTTGACATCCATTTGCCAAATCTCATAATCGAGATGAGCTGCTATAGATAAGAGAATACGGATTGACTTAAGCATGACTACCGGTGAAAAGGTTTCCTCATAATCGATACCTTCTTTCTGAGTATACCCTTTCGCAACAAGTCTTGCTTTCCAGGCTTTCACCTTTTTGTCTGATCCCCTCATTTTCTTGTAGAGCCAATTACATCCAATAGGTTTTACACCTTTGGGTGGTTCCACGAGCTCCCAGACCTGATTAGAATACATAGATTCCATCTCAGAATCCATTGCCTTTTGCCAAAGACTTGCATCTTTGTCTTGTATTGCCTCTTCGTATGTCCGGGGATCATCATCATGTTCACCAGAGACCAAGTCCGAAGACTCTCCCAAAAACATGAATCTGTCGGGCTGTTGAACAACCCTCCCACTACGACGAGGAACTGGTGCGGTATTAGTGACCGGTTGCACAGTCTGCTGTGTTTGTTCTACTTGTACTATAGGTTCATTATTCGTCCCTCCCACTAATTCCTCTAAAACAATACTACTCATGGGTTTGTGATTCATTATATAGTCTTCCTCTAAGAATCTTGCATTGGTGCTAACAGTGACATCCCGATTCTTAGGACTATAAAATAAATAACCTTTTGTTCCCATGGGGTAGCCTACAAACAGCTTTACTTCTGTACGAGATTCTATCTTAGTCGCGTTCTTGTTCAGCACATGTGCTGGACAACCCCATACCCGAATGTGTCTCAGACTCGGTTTGTCCCCGATCCACAATTCGAAAGGGGTTTTAGGAACCGACTTAGAAGGTACTAAGTTCAGAAGATAAGCTGCTGTCTCTAAGGCATGTCCCCAAAACGACTTGGGTAAATCCGAATAACTCATCATCAATCTAACACTCTCTAAAAGAGTCCGGTTCCTTCTCTCTGCTACACCGTTCTGCTGGGGTGTGCCTGGTGCAGTCAATTGGGATTCTATCCCATTCTCCGATAAATATTCCCTGAATTCCCCAAGCAAGTATTCACCACCACGATTTGATCGTAGTGACTTGATACTTTTATTATGTCGCTTCTCCGTTTTAGCTTTGTACTCCTTGAATTTATCAAAGCACTCAGACTTACGGCGCAACAAATAAATGTACCCAAATCTAGAATAATGGTCAATAAAAGTGACGAAATACTCATAACCACCACTTGCTTGGATATTCATAGGTCCACATAAATCAGAGTGAACCAATCCTAACATTTCTTTGGCTCTATTCCCCTTTGCCTTGAAAGGCCTATTGGTCATTTTACCTTCTAAGCAGGATTCACAAACTGGAAATGGCTCCACTGCCAATGAGCCTAAAGGCCCGTCTACTACCAGTCTTTGAATCCTCCTCAAGTTAATATGACCTAATCTCAAGTGCCAAAGATATGTTTGGTTCAAACTAGAAGGTTCCTTTCTTTTATTAGAGGTAGAAGATGTGTTGTTCAATAATACCCTATGTTGTAGTTGCAGTGCAGGTTGACTAGGATTAATTATATACAAATTGTCTTGCAATGTACCAGAACATATAATCCGTTTATTCATCATAATAGAAACATTACGATCCAAACAAACATTATAACCCTCCAAAGCAAGTTTAGAATCCGAAATCAAATTCCTTCTAAAACAAGGTACATAAAGACAATTATTCAAAACCAAAATCCTATCAGAACCGAAAGATAAATGAATAACTCCTACTGCAACTACTGCTACTTTCGTAGCATCTCCCATGAACACGTAGATCTCACCATCTCTAAGCATTCTGGATTGTTGGAAAACCTGCATAGAGTTACAAACATGATCAGTTGCTCCTGTATCTACACACCAAGTGCTCGTAGATATAGCCACTATAAATGTTTCTGTAACTAGAGAAAGAGACATACCACTATTGTTTGTCTTCTTAGGAAGAGGACAATCCTTTTTCCAGTGACCCGACTGCTTGCACCGGTAGCACTTCCCCTTAGGCTTTTTCACACCACCTTGAACCCCCACTGCCTTCACAGCTTGCTATGTCTGAGCCTTTTTCTTCTTCTTATTGTCTTTCGGCTTAGAGGAAGAACCTTTCTCAGCCACATTCACTTGAACACTCTGGCGAAATAATCCTTCAGCTTCCTGAAGTTCTGTCAGCAGTTCCGCAAGACTATACTGCCTCTTGTTCATGTTGTAATTCAAGCGGAACTGCTCAAAACTCTTGGGCAAGCTCATAAGGACAATGTCAATCTGGGTTTCCCCGTCAAGCTCAGCACCAAGGATCTCTATCTCATTCAGATGTGACATCATCTTGAGAACATGATCCCTTACAGGTGTACCTTCAGCCATCTGAGTGTTCATTAAAGCCTTCATGGCTACTTGCCTAGCATCCCTATTCTGATCTCCAAAAAGTTCCTTGAGATTAAAGAGCATATCCGAAGCAGTGGCCATAGCCTGATGCTGATGCTGCAAAACACCCGACATTGCTGCCAGAATGTAACATCGCGACATCTCATCAGCCTTTGTCCACCGCTTATAATACTCTTTCTCCTCATCAGGAGCATCAGCAGCGGGCTGCTCAGGCTTGGGTTCATAAGTGCAAAACTTGTACTCCTCAACTGTCAACACAATGTCCAAATTATGTTTCCATTCAATATAGTTAGGTCCGGTAAGTTTGTTATCCTTAAGTATGGTGAACAGTGGATTAAAGCCCATTTTATCCTGAGAATCATGCATGAAAAAATCACATTACACATAAAGAAGGGTGCATAAAAAATTCAGACCTATTGGTTCCTCTAACAATTATTAAAATTAAATGCACTAATGTTTAAACACCATAAGTTTCTGGTACGTCACGATGGGTGACATGTATACCACCTAAATTTGTTTAAACGTTACTTCGGTCCTACTACTAAACAACAAGCCACGTTGGGGTGGTCTATATTATTTTTCATAGCTAAGTGTATACCATCATCAAATCTTAAATTACCCGAAACCTATGAAACTTGGTACGCCACGATGGGCGGCATGTATACCTTCTAATATTTCTTGAATAGAATACTTCAATTCATTATTCGTGTCTGGTTTGATTTCTAGGTAGTGGAGGAGTCACATCGGTCTCACTTAATACCCATAAGCCTTAGAAATCGCCCCAAATCAGAGATAAAGAAAATTCATATCTATTCGTATTAATTTAAGAAGTTTGTTCCAGTAATATCTATAACATTCTAGACACCATAAATTACATGCCACGATGGGTGACGTATAAATAATTTATATTCGTCTTTATGTTAAATTACATACAAACAATGATGAAGACCATGGGATTTAATATCATATTAACTCCCTCTCCCACTTAGAATTTACTTTGAGGATTTTAATCTAGATGCATCGCCCTATGTTATTTCTTCGAAGTCCACATGCATACTATCAGGGTCATAGCAACACAAAGAACACATAACATGGCAGCATACTAACATGATTAAAGCATTCATAACATGTTTATTATGAATTAATTAAATTTATCTTATAAACTTAATTAAATTTACTTTATAAACTTTACTAAATTCATTTAATAAATTTACTTAAACTTATTTTAGACTTGTAAAATTTACTCTTAGACTTTATCAAGTTTATCATAAATTTTTATAAATTTATTATTTATATTTGTATAGTTTATGATTTAAATTTAAGTTAAAATATAAAATATAAATTTAAGAGGATTTAACTGATTATGGATATAAGTTCAAGTTCAAGGGTTCAATTTGGTTTGTTCAGGAAGCAGTGATTTAATCAGAGACGTGACACTTGGATTATTTTCAAAAATTAAATTTATCTAATAAATTTTAATACATTCACTAAATGAATTCAAAATAAATTTATTCTAAACTTATTCAGTTTATTATGAATTTGTTAGATATAATTGATGATTACTAATGTTCTTAAAGTTTGTTTTAGAACAGGAGTGATCAGAGTTTAAGCTGAAAGCTGATCAGAGTTTGCTAAAGTCTGATCAGAGTTTACATAGTCAAGGCTCGTCACAGTTTACACGTGGAAAGAGCTCAGAAGCGGATATACTTCAAGGAAGGATAGAAGCGGAGGAGTGATTTGCTGACTATGGAAACTAAACAGGAAACAGTAGCAATCTTTGATTGATAGAATACATAGCTGATTTATAGGATATCAAATCAGAGATTGATTTTGTAACTGTGTCTATATAAACACAGATTAGGGTTACTCTATAGGAGTTGAGTTATCGAGTATATTTTTACATAACCCTAGCAGCTCTTAGTGATAATATATAAATCACTGAGAGAGTTTTTGTAACCGATTAAGCTTTGTGAATAACAGTTTACTGCTTTCAATCTCTTATATTGTCATACTGTGTTATTGATTGTGTTCACTATATTAACTTATATAGTGAGTTTATAGGACCTAACAAGTGGTATCAGAGCCAGCTCTGTTAAGATAACTACAGTGAGATCTTAATCACAATCATGTCTGAAAAATCACAAGCTTTGTCTTTTAGAGTTCCAGTTCTTAAGGCATCTGAATATCCAGTCTGGAAAGAGAGAATGATTATATTTCTAGACTCTGTTGATCCAGAATACCTTGACAGGATCTATGATGGACCACATATGCCCACCAAGCTCTCTGTTGGGCTTGCAGATGAACCTCAGAAGATGGTTCCAAAAGACAAGAAAGATTATACCCCTGAGGACATCTTGTCAATTGGTAAAGACTCAAAGGTGAAACACCTTCTGCACATTGCCCTTGATAATGCAATGTCTAATAGGGTGATTGGGTGCAAAACTGCTAAACAAATCTGGGATGCTCTGGAAACCAGATGTCAGGGAACTCAAGCCATCAAGAAGAACAGAAAAACCATCCTTACACAGGAGTATGAGCACTTTGACTCAAAATCTGGTGAGTCCTTGACAGATCTGTATGACAGATTTGTCAAACTGTTGAATGACTTATCTCTGGTGAACAAGGAATATGATCTTGAAGACTCAAACCTCAAATTCCTTCTGGCTCTTCCTGAAAAATGGGATTTGAAAGTCACTACAATAAGAGACAATCTTGATCTTGGAGAAATGTCTCTTGATGATGTTTTTGGAAGACTGAAGACTCATGAACTTGAGATGGAGCAGAGGAGCAAACGTCATGGAGGCAAATCAAAGTCTATTGCTCTAAAAGTTCAAGAGGAAGCTGCTAAGAGCAAAGGAAAAGCTCATGTCACAAAGTCTGACATTGAGTCATCAAACTCTGATGACTCAAACTCTGATGTTCCCTCAGACTCTGAAGACAGTGATGATGAGATGATGCAGTTAGCAGCATTGATGGTGAAAAGCTTCAAGAAGTTGGCTTACAAAAAGTTCAACAAAGGCAAAAGTTTCTCAAGGAAAGACAGAAACTCTGACAGAGTTTATGATAAGAAGAACTTCAGGAAGAATGAGGGCAAGGAAGGAAAAGCTGGAAAAGCTGACAAGTATACCTGTTTCAACTGTGGTGAAAAGGGTCACTTTGCATCTGAATGCAAGAAAGCCAAGAAAGAAAAGGAAAAAGCCTTTATCACCAAGAAAGGAAACTGGACAGATACATCTGATTCAGAGGAAGAAGTCAATTATGCTCTGATGGCAAACACTGACAACAACTCTGAATCTACTGCTAAGGTACCTCATTCTACTCTTGCCTTTGATACTGAAGATATAACTGAGTTAAGATTGTTCCTTAAAACTTTGCATATCAGCTTTAGAGATCAGACTTTAGAGAATGAAAGATTAAAATCTGAAACTTTAAGTGTAAAGAAAAGGAATGATTATCTAGAAAAAGAATTAGTTCAAATGTTAGAAGTTCAGAAAGAGAGAGATGATGTTGTCATTGTCAAAGATGAACTATTAAAGAGGTATACATCTCTTCAATCAGAACTTGCTAAGGAAAGGGATATTATTAAGACATGGACTAATTCAGGCAAAACTACTCAGGATATCTTAGGTAGTGGAAACTGGAAGAAAGGACTAGGTTACACTGATAACCCAGAAGCTGAGTCATCAAAAACAGAGTTTGTTAAAACTGAAAAACCTAAGGTTAAACCTGTTAAATTTGTTGCTGAATCCTCTAAGTCTAAACAGAGTAGACCAGAATCAGAGATTAACAACAATTTAAAATCTGATAAGCCCAAACAGGTTAACATAGGACTGATGACTCAGAAACAGCTTAAGCATAAGCTTAAAGAGGTAAAGTCTGATAACAAAGACAAGGAGCCTAGGAAAAATAGAAATGGCAAGGTTGGAATAGACAAAAGTAATAACTACATGCCTATTCCAAATGCACCTAGGAAGACATGCCATAACTGTGGAAATACTAATCATCTTGCTAATTTTTGCAGGAAGAACAAGGACATTAACTCCTTACCTACAAAGTCTGGAGTTAGAAAAAGTAGTATTAGATATAAACCACAAGATCCATGTTTTCATTGTGGTAGTTTATGGCATTCTATTTATACTTGCAAAGAATATCATAGTTTGTATTATGATTATTATCAATTGAAACCTTCCTTGAAAAAGGTTAATAAAAACTCTGCAAGTACAAAATCTGTTTCTAGTACAAACTCTGTTCCAAAGTCTGTTAGCTCAAACTCTGATAATAATAATTCCGCTGCAAAAGCTAACAAACTTAATAAGGCCAAGGGATCCAAGCAAGTCTGGGTCCTTAAAACTAACAATTAGTGGTCTTTGTGATTGCAGGGCAACAGGAAGAAAATCCTAGTCTTGGACAGTGGATGTTCAGGACACATGACTGGAAATAAGGCCCTGCTGTCAGAGTTTGTGGAGAAAGCTGGCCCAAGTGTTTCTTATGGAGATGGCAACATAGGAAGGACTCTGGGATATGGCAACATCAATCTTGGAAATGTCATCATCTCAAATGTAACTCTTGTTCAAGGGCTAAAACACAATTTACTCTCTGTCAGTCAGATCTGTGACAGAGGATATCATGTTGATTTCTATGAAGAACACAGTGAGATAGTAAGCAAGTCAACAGGCAAGGTGGCAGTGATTGCTCACAGACATGGAAATATTTATGAAATCAACTTGCCTACAAACTCTGAAGGAAAAGCAATTTGCTTATCTACAAGAATCTCTGCAGAAGAAAGTTGGAAGTGGCACAAGAAGCTCTCACATCTCAATTTCAACTCCATAAATGAGCTTATAAAGAAAAAGCTTGTGAGAGGACTCCCTGAATCACTACTCACTTCAGATGGTCTATGTGATTCATGTCAAAAGGCCAAGCAGAGAAAGACATCCTTCAAGAGTAAGACTGAATTCTCAATAAAGAAGCTATATCATCTTCTACATGTTGATCTATTTGGACCAGTTAATGTACCATCCATTGCAAGGAAGAAATATGCTCTTGTCATTGTTGATGAGTATACTAGATACACTTGGGTATATTTTCTTCACTCTAAAGATGAAACAGCTTTGCATCTGATGGATCATGTGAAGCAACTGGATCATGGATCTGAAGACAAAGTAAAGATCATTAGAAGTGATAATGGAACTGAGTTCAGAAATTCAACAATGGAAGAGTTCTGCAAAAAAAGAGGTGTAGTGCAACAATTTTCTGCACCTGGAACACCACAGCAAAATGGTGTAGTTGAAAGGAAAAACAGGACTCTAATAGAAGCTGCCAGAACTATGCTTGATGAGGCTAAATTACCTACTTATTTCTGGGCAGAAGCTGTTCAAACAGCTTGTTTCACTCAAAATGCAACACTGATTAATAAGCATGGCAAGACCCCATATGAGATGGTGAAGAAAAAGAAGCCAAATCTGAAGTACTTTCATGTATTTGGGTGCAAATGCTTTGTATTGAAGACTCATCCAGAACAGCTTACCAAGTTTGATTTAAAAGCTGATGAAGGCATTTTTGTAGGTTATCCTATGACAACAAAGGCCTTCAGAGTCTATAATCTAAGAACCAAGGTGATCATGGAATCCATACATGTGTCATTTGATGACAAGAGAATTATGGGTTTAGCAGACATGGATGATCATGAAGAACTGCATTTTGAAAATGAAGAAATATTCTCTGATTCGACAAACTCTGATGAACAGTCAAACTCTGACTGTGAGCAAAATACAGCAAACTCTGGTGAAAATTTACAAGTTCATGATGATGAAGCATATGTTGAGGGGGAGCATCAGAATGTTTCAGACTCTACCTAAGACTCAAACTCATCAGAGAATGCTGACTCAAACTCATCAGAGAATACTGATTCAAACTCTGATAGCACAAATTCAGGGGGAGCTACAGAGGAAGATCAACAGAATCAAGAGAGCATGGATCAAGGGGGAGGATCCAATGATGAAAATAGCCAACTTCCACATGCTAGGAAGTGGACAAAATCTCATACACCTGATTTGATAATTGGAAATCCAGAAGCAGGTGTGCAAACAAGGACAGCTACAGCAAATGAGTGTTTTGTTAGGTCCTATAAACTCACTATATAATATGATATAGTGATCACAATCTGTAACACAGTATGTCAATATAAGAAATTGTAATCAATAAACTCTTATATTCACAAAGCTTTTATGGTTACAAAAACTCTCTCAGTGATTTATATTGTATCACTAAGAGCTGCTAGGGTTCTTAACAATATACTCGATAACTCGACTCATATAGAGTAACCCTAATCTGTGTTTATATAGACACAGTTACAAAATCAATCTCTGATTTGATATCCTATAAATCTGCTATGAATTCTATCAATCAAAGATTGCTCCAGTTTTCTGTTTAGTTTCCATAGTCAGCAAATCACTCCTCCGCTTCTATCCTTCCTTGAAGTATATCCGCTTCTGAGCTCTTTCCACGTGTAAACTCTGTCGAGTCTTGACTATGTAAACTCTGATCAGACTTTAACAAACTCTGTCAGACTTTACTAAACTCTGATCAGCTTCCCGATTAAACTCTGATGATTCCTGTTCTAAAACAGACTTTAAGAATATTAGTAATCATCAATTATATCTAACAATCTCCCCCAACTTGTGCATAAATAAATTATGTGCAAGTTAACAGATAATTGATGATGTCAAAACATATAAGTCAAATGCAACAGAGTTTAACTAATTATAACAGAAAACTTTTAACACTTACAGATACTTTACTCCTTAGCTGCATAGACACCATTTGCTGTCTTTAGATACCCTCTGAGGAGTTCTTTTTCAGCTTCTTCAAGCACTGTAATCATTTGTCTCTTGATCTCTCTCAGCTCTGGATCTGAAACTCCAGTTTGATAAATTGCAGCTCTGAGATCATAAATCTTGTTCTTCTTCAAGTCTCTATCCAGCCTGATATTGTAAGCTTTATCAGACTCTTCATTAAATGCAAGAGTTCTGATTCCACCTATTGTTTCAATCTTTGCTGAATTTTTCTTCATCTCAACCAGCTGTCCTTTATGATTGAGGTATTTAGGAATAAAAGGTCCAGCATTTTTATTTCCTGTAATCCCCATCTTCCTTCTGATTTGATCCTTAAGCAGGTTGGAGATGTGTTGTCCTGACTTGTTTTTCACTTGAAATATGTGTGATACATATCTCAATTCCTCCCAGTGTTTAGCATAGAGATCTGCTTCGAGTACTCTAAACACTGTTCCATCAGACATGAAGTAGATAAGAATATTATCTCCTCTGTCATTCTTCACCAGCTGGACTGAATCAAGTTTGTCCATTTTGTCTTGCAATACTCCAGTCTTGGGAGCACAGAGAGATGAGGGGTCATCTGGTCTTGATCCTATACTCTGATCAAACTTTTCATATTTGGATCCCAGCCCTCCTTTATCTCTTCCTGCCTTACGATGAGAGATTGGTTGAATTGAGCCCTTTTCAAAGCTTATCTCAGTCATCAGAGTAGGCTTTGCAAATCCAGCCAGTGGAGTTGTTGTTGGTTTGAACACAGCTTGAGCTTTGTCAGAGGTTGTGTCTGTCTTTGCATCCTTATTAACTTGAGCTTTGTCAGAGGTTAATATTTCTTTTTGGGGTTCTGCAACATGAGCTTTGTCAGAGATTGCAGCTTCTGTCTTCTTTTCCTTTACAACTTGATCCTTGTCAGAGGTTGTAGATTTCTTTTTATCCCAGCCTTTCTCCAGATGTTCATCTACTTTGCTTTTACCCTTGGAGGTGTATTCATCTTCAGAGTATACCTTTTTGACTGGTAAACTCTTATCAGCAACAGTAGCTTCCTTGATCAGTATTCCTTTTTCTTTTGGCTTGGTAGTTGACTTTGCAGACTTTCGGATCTTTCCAGAGTTTATGGCTTCAATATGTTCCTTTTTCAGCTCAGCTTCCTCTGCAGCAATCAACTCCAAATCCAAATTTGCTTCTGGATTTTCTTGTTCAAAAACCAATCTAGCAAGCTCTTCATCAGTCAATGGTTTATCTGATCCAGCCACTGGTCTGTGCTTTGATCCAGATGTGACATTATGTGTTGGAGCAGACTTTGTGCTTTGCTTAGATTGCTTTTGACTGTCAGAGTTTGAAACTCTTCCACCAGTCCCTGCTTGAAATCTCTTGTGCTTTGTGAAATCATCAGCATCATCATCATCATCCTTCTTCTTTCTCTTCAGAGTTTGAGTAGTAGACTTGCATTTGACTTGAGCTACTCTCTCCCCCTTTTTGACATCATCCTCATCAGGAATCAGTATGGATGTGATCAGAGAAAGTGATGATTGGATGGCTTCAAGCTGTTTGGACATCTTTTCTTGAGTAGATTCAATCATGGTCATCCTCTTGTCCAGAGATTCATTGACAGTTACCAGCTTCTGGACATTTTCTTTCAAAGGTAGCATGGTCCTTTTCTTTTCCAGTTCATTTGTCTCCTTGACGTTTGCCACCTCTGTTCTTAGACCATCTATTGATTTAGATGTCTGGGCATGAGCAGGATGAAATGTCTTCAGATAGAGAATTGTGCCTTTGAGGCTTGACATAACATCAGAGTTTGAAATTTTATTCTCTGCCATAGATAGGAATTCTTCAGCTTTAGTTGGCTCCAGAGAATGTTGATGGCTCATCCAGAGTTTATCCCAGACCTCATTTGGAGGATCAACCTGAAGATCCCTGGGAAGTGGCTCAGAGTCTGTATTCAGAGTTTGTAGCCTGACATTATACTGGCTAGTAGACTCCCACTTTTGTTGTGTCAGAGGGACTCCATCATCTTCATCCTTGTCAGTATCTGAACTGTCATTATCATCAGTATCAGCATCAGAGTTTGCTTTGTCAGTTTGAGGAACAGGATCAGCAACTTTCTCCACAGTATCTTGAACAGATTTTTCTTGAGCCTCAGACTGTGATTTGATAGGCTCTTCACCAGTCTGAGCAAGAGACTGTAGAGCTTCCATAGCTACTTTGTCAGATTCATCAACTACATCAGACCTGTAGTTTTCTGGAGCTGTATCATGAACAATGGCACCCTCTGGGATTTTCATTGGAGATTGAGGAATTGGACCATGATCAGATAATGGAGTTTGAGGATCAGACATATTTGCTCCAGCTTCAGCTGTAGCTTGCTCCTTACAAATAATTTCTTCATCTACTTCAGATGAGGTAGAAGATGCTGTAGCACCATCAGAGATTGGAACAGCCTGAAGAGGAAGTACCATCAGAGCTTGAGAAGGTTCTGGTAGAGTGGTGGATGGTGCTTGCTCTTCCTCAAGAGTAAAATCTGTGATTTCAGTGATCGGAATTTTTGCTCTTGCAGGCTTTTGAGCCCTTAATTTGAATCTGGCTGGCTTCTGAGGACTAGCTTGAACAGGTTCAGAGGCTGGTGTAGGAGTAGGTTCAGAGTTTACATCTTGTGCAGGTTCTAGATCATCATATTCATATGCTGCAACAAGTCTTCTTCTTTTCTTCTGCTTTTGAGGAGTAGCAGCTTCAGTGTTTACTGGGATCTCAGAGTTTGGAGCATCAGAGTTTAAGTGAGCCTCAGAGTTTACTGGCTCATCAGCGTTTGTTGGTACTTCAGAGTTTGCTTTCAGAACTTGTGTAGCAACAGAGGTTCTTGTTCTTTTGGCAGTGGAAGGGGCTGTATCAGATTTTGCAGCCCTTTTGGACTTGGATGCAGAAGTTCTGGGTGCTTGAGAAGGGACTGGAGACTGTTGATTTGCTGCAGGCATGTTCAGTCTATCTCGAATTTGAGCTGGAACTTGTAACGGCCTGAGAACTGGCCTCTTTTCATCTTTAGAGATGAGATCTTTGAAAGCCCTTTTATGTAGCTTAAAAGATTTGATCTCATCATCAAAAGCTACCTCACCAACAGATGCATTGAATAATAATTGGCAAAAGCGAGAAAAATAGACAACTTGACGATTTTCATTCATTCTTTCACCAATATTTCTAATAACTAATCTACCATAATCGAAATTAGTAGAGTAGATCAGAGAATACCCAATTTGTAGCATGTCCATGGGTATTGCATCCCAGTTGGTAGATTTCTTCTGGAAGGCCCTTGTTATGCAATCAAAGAAGAAACTCCACTCCTTCCTGAGTCCAGGACGCTTCAGTTGGCCCAATTTGTCCAGAGAGTCATAGTAGCCCAAGTCAGTCATCATGACTCTTAGATTTGCATCGCCATTTGTGATGTAATTTGAATGTTCAGGTAGGTTAAGAGCTTTACGAACTGTGGCTGGAGTGACAGCATACTCCTCTCCTTCGTAAGAGAATACGATGGATGGAGATCCATTGGTACCACCATTATCATAATGACCCGTCCTCCAAAAATTTATAATCTGACTTCCAGAGAGTCTGGCAGGAGCTGTAAGGGCTGTGGCCAGAGCACTCTGTGCCAAGAAGCGCTGGAAGGGATGATAATCTCTTGGGGCTTCAGTAGTGTCAAGAATGGTTGTGTAGTTGTTGGGGACAAAGTCCACACCTGCATGGGTGAATGTAGTAGTTGCCATTGTAACAGAGATTGTGAGTAGCGAAAACTGTTTGAGAAAATGTGTGTGAGAGGATTTGAAAATGTGTTTGAGTGTATAAGAGACGAATGATCAATAAAATCTGATGTGATAAACCCTTCAGATTTTGTGTAGCTGTACACGCATGTCTCTTTGTTCACATGGACACCTGTCAGATTTTAACTGGTGGATGAGAGTTAGTGGCATGGAGAAAAGAAAGTAATCATTATGAGCGCAGTAAAATAGTGCAGTTATAAATGCTGATTACACGTTCTCCTATTAAAATGTTTTTCGAGAAAACCCACTAACAATACACCCGTTTGAAATACTCCTTTCATATTCTCTGAATATTTTGAACTCCTGAAAAGTATAAGGGTTTAGAAAGTCAAAATCAAATTCCTCAAATTTTAAACTCTGAGATTTACATTTAATAGAGTAAATTCTAAATACCTCAGAATAAAGACATAATTTTCAGAATATTCATCAGTAAATCAGAGTTTGTCATAAAATCCATAGCTCAATAATGTGCTTGTGCAATAATGTGTGTGATTTAACATATTAAAACAGAGACTAGAGAATTTCACAATTTCGTAATTATAAGGTAGACAGGAATAATTTATTTAAACTCTCAAGACATAGACAATTGGCATACTAACCCCCTTTTTTTTTTTTTTTTTTTTTTTTAAGGACGCTTTTCAGTGTAAATGAATCACGACCTTTAAATATTATTTTGCAACAGTATTTCTCCAGTAATCAGAGATTGTGACTGGTCACCATAGATTATAAAATCTTGGCAGTTACTTAATACCAGTAAGTGTTTGGGTCTTTCCAGTCACTGTCATATAGACATCTAAGATCTCAAAGGAGTACTATGCTTATTTGCAGGGGTATTTATATAGCATCAGAGTTTATAAACACTGTCTAATTTTCTGAGAGAGAATGCAAATTAGTCTGTCTCACTTATAATTAAGATATGTGAAGTAATAGAGTCTCAATGATATCAACATGCATATTGTGTAAAATAGTAGCACAAAATTGAGATCAAGATTAAAGAACTGAACTGAGATTCATGATTACTAATTCATATCATGCTTCATAGTATCTTCACAGGTTTGTTTTCTCAGAGAAATAAAAATGAGATTATTAATCAAGAGTCAGAGTTCACAAATATCAGAGAATATCGTCAGAGAATAACGATCAGAGAATATCATCAGAGTATAGCACACAGAGTATATCATCAGAGAATGTCATCAGATTTTAACAATCAGAGTATGTCAAGGCAATTTTTTGTGAGCAATACATATGGTAAATTGACAATTGAAATTTGAAAGATCTGACCAGTATGTTTACTCAGTTCCTGATATCATTCCTAGCTCATTCACCAGCCTTGTAAAGGTTGCTTCACTTAGTGGTTTGGTGAATATATCTGCTAGCTGCTGATCAGTAGGAACAAAGTGAAGTTCAATGGTTCCTTCCTCCACATGCTCCCTTATAAAATGATATCTTATACTGATGTGCTTTGTCAGAGAATGTTGAACTGGGTTTCCTGTCATAGCAATAGCACTTTGGTTATCACAATAAATAGGAATTTTAGAAAAGGATAACCCATAGTCCAACAGTTGGTTCTTCATCCAAAGAATTTGAGCACAGCAACTGCCTGCAGCTATATACTCTGACTCTGCTGTTGATGTTGAAATGGACTTTTGCTTCTTGCTATACCAAGAAACAAGTCTTCCACCCAGAAATTGACAACTCCCACTTGTGCTTTTCCTGTCAATTTTGCAACCTGCAAAATCTGCATCAGAGTATCCAATTAGACTAAAATCTGATTCTCTAGGATACCATAATCCTAATGATGTGGTACCCTTGAGATATCTGAATATCCTCTTTACTGCAATCAGATGAGGTTCTCTTGGATCTGCCTGAAATCTTGCACATAGACATGTGGCATACATGATGTCTGGCCTACTTGCAGTTAGATAAAGAAAGGATCCAATCATTCCTCTATAGTTTGTGATATCCACTGATGCACCAGTGTCTTTGTCTAGTTTGGTTGCTGTTGCCATAGGGGTAGTTGCAGCTGAACTGTCTTGCATACCAAATTTCTTCAAAAGATTTCTAGTATACTTGGCTTGATTTATAAAAATCCCATCTTCAGTCTGTTTAACTTGTAAACCCAGAAAATAGCTGAGTTCCCCCATCATGCTCATTTGGTACCTAGACTGCATGAGCTTGGCAAATCTTTGACAGAGTTTAGCATTAGTGGAGCCAAAAATAATATCATCAACATAGATTTGAACTAAAAGCAGATCATTACCATGATTCAAATAAAACAGGGTTTTATCTATGGTACCTCTAGTAAATCCACTTTCAAGAAGAAATTGAGCCAGAGTTTCATACCATGCCCTTGGAGCCTGCTTTAGTCCATAAAGTGCTTTGTCCAACCTGTAGACATAGTCTGGATGTTTTGGATCCACAAATCCTGGAGGTTGTTCAACATATACTTCCTCATCCAGTTTCCCATTTAGAAAAGCACTTTTGACATCCATCTGAAATACCTTGAATTTCTTGTGAGCAGCATAGGCCAGAAAGATTCTGATTGCCTCCAATCTTGCAACTGGAGCAAATGTCTCATCATAATCAATACCTTCCTGTTGTGAATACCCTTTTGCTACAAGCCTTGCTTTATTCCTTGTAATGACACCCTCACTGTCAGTTTTGTTTCTGAACACCCATTTTGTACCAACTATGGATCTATCTTTAGGTCTTGGTACTAGGGTCCATACTTTGTTTCTCTCAAACTCATTCAGCTCTTTTTGCATTGCTTGTATCCAGTCAGCATCTTGAAAAGCTTCCTCCACTTTCTTTGGTTCAGTTTGTGACAGAAAGCAATGATGTAAACACTCATTTGCTGTAGCTGTCCTTGTTTGCACACCTGCTTCTGGATTGCCAATTATTAAATCAGGTGTGTGAGATTTTGTCCACTTCCTAGCATGTGGAAGTTGACCATTTTCATCATTGGATCCTCCCCCTTGATCCATGCTCTCTTGATTCTGTTGATTATTCTCTGTAGCTCCCCCTAAATTTGTGCTATCAGAGTTTAAATCAGTATTCTCTGATGAGTTTGAGTCAGCATTCTCTGATGAATCTTGGGTAGAGCCTGAAACATTCTGATGCTCCCCCTCAGCAATTGCTTCATCATTATGAACTTGTAAAGTTTCACCAGAGTTTGCTGTATTTTGGTCACAGTCAGAGTTTGACTGTTCATCAGAGTTTGTTGAATCAGAGAATGTTTCTTCATTTTCAAAATGCAGTTCTTCATGATCATCCATATCTGCTAAGCCCATAATTCTTTTGTCATCAAATGACACATGTATGGATTCCATGATCACCTTGGTTCTCAGATTATAGACTCTGAAGGCCTTTGTTATCAGAGGATAACCTACAAAAATACCTTCATCAGCTTTTAGATCAAACTTTGTAAGCTGTTCTGGATGAGTCTTCAATACAAAGCATTTGCACCCAAATATATGAAAATACTTCAGATTTGGCTTCTTTTTCTTCACCATCTCATATGGGGTCTTGCCATGCTTATTAATCAAGGTTGCATTTTGAGTGAAACAAGCTGTTTGAACAGCTTCTGCCCAGAAATAAGTAGGCAATTTAGCCTCATCAAGCATAGTTCTGGCAGCTTCTATAAGAGTCCTGTTTTTCCTTTCAACTACACCATTTTGCTGTGGTGTACCAGGTGCAGAGAATTGTTGCACTACACCTCTTTCTTTGCAGAATTCTTCCATTGTTGAATTTCTGAACTCAGTTCCATTATCACTTCTAATGATCTTCACTTTGTCTTCAGATCCATGATCCAGTTGTTTCACATGATCCATCAGATGCAAGGCTGTTTCATCTTTAGAGTGAAGAAAATATACCCAAGTGTATCTGGTATACTCATCAACAATGACAAGAGCATATTTCTTCCTTGCAATGGATGGTACATTGACTGGTCCAAATAGATCAACATGTAGAAGATGATATGGTTTGTTTATTGAGAATTCAGTTTTACTCTTGAAAGATGTCTTTCTCTGCTTGGCTTTTTGACATGAATCACATAATCCATCAGATGTGAGTAGTGATTCAGGGAGTCCTCTCACAAGCTTTTTCTTTATAAGCTCATTTATGGAGTTGAAATTCAGGTGTGAGAGCTTCTTATGCCATTTCCAACTTTCTTCTGCAGAGATCCTTGTAGACAAGCAAATTGCCTTTCCTTCAGAGTTTGTAGGCAAGTGGATTTCATAAATATTCCCATGTCTGTGAGCAATCACTGCCACTTTGCCTGTTGACTTGCTTACTATCTCACTGTGTTCTTCATAGAAATCAACATGATATCCTCTGTCACAGATTTGACTGACAGAGAGTAAATTGTGTTTTAGCCCTTGAACAAGAGCTACATTTGATATGATGACATTTCCTAGATTGATATTGCCATATCCCAGAGTCCTTCCTATGTTGCCATCTCCATAAGAAACACTTGGGCCAGCCTTCTCCACAAACTCTGATAGCAGGGCCTTATTTCCAGTCATGTGTCCTGAACATCCACTGTCCAAGACTAGAATATTCTTCCTGTTGCCCTGCAATCACAAAGACCACTAATTGTTAGTTTTAAGGACCCAGACTTGCTTGGATCCCTTGGCCTCATTAAGTTTGTTAGCTTTTGCAGCGGAATTATTATTATCAGAGTTTGAGCTAACAGACTTTACAACAGAGTTTGTACTAGAAACAGAGTTTGTACTTGCAAAGTTTTTATTAACCTTTAAAGAAGGTTTCAATTGATAATAATCATAATACAAACTATGATATTCTTTGCAAGTACAAATAGAATGCCATAAACTACCACAATGAAAACATGGATCTTGTGGTTTATATCTAATACTACTTTTTCTAACTCCAGACTTTGTAGGTAAAGAGTTAATGTCCTTGTTCTTCCTGCAAAAATTAGCAAGATGATTAGTATTACCACAGTTATGGCATGTCTTCCTAGGTGCATTTGGAACAGGCATGTAGTTATTACTCTTGTCTATACCAATCTTGCCATTTCTATTTTTCCTAGGCTCTTTGTTTCTGTCATCAGACTTTACCTCTTTAAGCTTATGTTTAAGCTGTTTCTGAGTCATCAGTCCTATGTTAACCTGTTTGGGCTTATCAGATTTTAAATTTTTGTTAATCTCTGATTTTGGTCTACTCTGTTTAGACTTAGAGGATTCAACAACAAATTTTACAGGTTTAACCTTAGGTTTTTTAGTTTTAACAAACTCTGTTTTTGATGACTCAGCTTCAGTGTTATCAGTGTAACCTAGTCCTTTCTTCCAGTTTCCACTACCTAAGATATCTTGAGTAGTTTTGCCTGAATTAGTCCATGTTTTAATGATCTCCCTTTCCTTAGCAAGTTCTGATTGAAGAGATGCATACCTCTTTGATAATTCATCTTTGACAATAACAGCATCATCTCTTTCTTTTTGAACTTCCAACATCTGAACTAATTCTTTTTCTAGAAAATCATTCCTTTTCTTTACACTCAGAGTTTCAGATTTTAATCTTTCATTCTCTAAAGTCTGATCTCTAAAGCTGATATGTAAAGTTTTAAGAAACAATCTTAACTCAGTTATATCTTCAGTATCAAAGGCAAGAGTAGAATGAGGTACCTTAGCAGGAGATTCAGAGTTGTTGTCAGTGTTTGCCATCAGAGCATAATTGACTTCTTCTTCTGAATCAGATGTATCTGTCCAGTTTCCTTTCTTGGTGATAAAGGCTTTCTCTTTTTCCTTCTTGGCTTTCTTGCATTCAGATGCAAAGTGTCCCTTTTCACCACAGTTGAAACAGGTATACTTGTCAGCTTTTCCAGCTTTCCCTTCTTTGCCCTCATTCTTCTTGAAGTTCTTCTTGTCATAAACTCTGTCAGAGTTTCTGTCTTTTCTTGAAAAACTTTTGCCTTTGTTGAACTTTTTGTAGGCCAACTTCTTGAAGCTTTTCACCATCAATGCTGCTAACTGCATCATCTCATCATCACTTTCTTCAGAGTCTGAGGGAACATCAGAGTTTGAGTCATCAGAGTTTGATGACTCAATGTCAGACTTTGTGACATGAGCTTTTCCCTTGCTCTTAGCAGCTTCCTCTTGAGCTTTCAGAGCAACAGACTTTGATTTTCCTCCATGTCGTTTGCTCCTTTGCTCCATTTCAAGTTCATGAGTCTTCAGTCTTCCATAAACATCATCAAGAGACATTTCTCCAAGATCAAGATTGTCTCTTATTGTAGTGACTTTCAAATCCCATTTTTCAGGAAGAGCTAGAAGGAATTTGAGGTTTGAGTCTTCAAGATCATATTCCTTGTCCACCAGAGATAAGTCATTCAACAGTTTGACAAATCTGTCATACAGATCTGTCAGAGACTCACCAGATTTTGAGTCAAAGTGCTCATACTCCTGTGTAAGGATTGTTTTTCTGTTTTTCTTAATGGCCTGAGTTCCTTGACATCTGGTTTCCAGAGCATCCCAGATTTGTTTGGCAGTTTTGCACCCAATCACCCTATTAGACATTGCATTATCAAGGGCACTATGCAACAGATGCTTCACCTTTGCGTCTTTACTGATAGATGAGATGTCCTCTGGAGTGTAATCTTTCTTTTCTTTTGGAACCATCTTTTGAGGTTCATCTGCAATCCCAACAGAGAGCTTGGTGGGCATATGTGGTCCATCATAAATCCTGTCAAGGTATTCTGGATCAACAGAGTCTAAGAATATGATCATTCTTTCTTTCCAGACTGGATATTCAGATGCCTTAAGGATTGGAACTCTAAAGGATGAAGCTTGTGATTTTTCAGACATGATTCTGTTTAAGATCTCACTGTAGTAATCTTAACAAACCTGGCTCTGATACCACTTGTTAGGTCCTATAAACTCACTATATAATATGATATAGTGATCACAATCTGTAACACAGTATGTCAATATAAGAAATTGTAATCAATAAACTCTTATATTCACAAAGCTTTTATGGTTACAAAAACTCTCTCAGTGATTTATATTGTATCACTAAGAGCTGCTAGGGTTCTTAACAATATACTCGATAACTCGACTCATATAGAGTAACCCTAATCTGTGTTTATATAGACACAGTTACAAAATCAATCTCTGATTTGATATCCTATAAATCTGCTATGAATTCTATCAATCAAAGATTGCTCCAGTTTTCAGTTTAGTTTCCATAGTCAGCAAATCACTCCTCCGCTTCTATCCTTCCTTGAAGTATATCCGCTTCTGAGCTCTTTCCACGTGTAAACTCTGTCGAGTCTTGACTATGTAAACTCTGATCAGACTTTAACAAACTCTGTCAGACTTTACTAAACTCTGATCAGCTTCCCGATTAAACTCTGATGATTCCTGTTCTAAAACAGACTTTAAGAATATTAGTAATCATCAATTATATCTAACATGTTTACATCATTGCTTTCTGTCACAAACAGAACCTAAAA
The DNA here is from genome assembly GCF_001625215.2 of Daucus carota subsp. sativus. NCBI lineage: Eukaryota > Viridiplantae > Streptophyta > Magnoliopsida > Apiales > Apiaceae > Daucus > Daucus carota. The sequence goes on from NC_030384.2 coordinate 16,329,280, forward strand.
AGGTGGAGGAAGCTCTTCAAGATGCTGACTGGATTCAAGCAATGCAAGAAGAGCTAAATGAGTTTGAGAGAAATAAAGTCTGGACCCTAGTACCAAGACCTAAAGATAGATCCATAGTTGGTACAAAATGGGTTTTCAGAAACAAAACTGATAGTGAAGGTGCCATTACAAGGAATAAAGCAAGACTTGTGGCAAAAGGGTATTCACAACAGGAAGGTATTGATTATGATGAGACATTTGCTCCAGTTGCAAGATTGGAGGCAATTAGAATCTTTCTGGCCTATGCTGCTCACAAGAAATTCAAGGTATTCCAGATGGATGTCAAGAGTGCTTTTCTTAATGGGAAACTGGATGAAGAGGTATATGTTGAACAACCTCCAGGATTTGTGGATCCAAAGCATCCAGACTATGTCTACAGATTGGACAAAGCTCTCTATGGACTAAAGCAGGCTCCAAGGGCATGGTATGAAACTCTAGCTCAATTTCTTATTGAAAGTGGATTCACTAGAGGTACCATAGACAAAACCTTGTTTTATTTGAATCATGGTAATGATCTGCTTTTAGTTCAAATCTATGTTGATGATATCATTTTTGGTTCCACTAATGCTAAACTCTGTCAAAGATTTGCCAAGCTCATGCAGTCTAGGTACCAAATGAGCATGATGGGGGAACTCAGTTATTTTCTGGGTTTACAAGTTAAACAGACTGAAGATGGGATCTTTATCAATCAAGCCAAGTATACCAGAAATCTCTTGAAGAAATTTGGTATGCAAGACAGTTCAGCTGCAACTACTCCTATGGCAACAGCAACCAAGCTAGACAAAGATACTGGTGCATTAGTGGATATCACAAACTATAGAGGAATGATTGGATCCTTGCTTTATCTGACTGCAAGTAGACCAGACATAATGTATGCCACATGTCTATGTGCAAGATTTCAAGCAGATCCAAGAGAGCCTCATCTGATTGCAGTAAAGAGGATATTCAGATATCTCAAGGGAACCACATCATTGGGATTATGGTATCCTAGAGAATCAGATTTTAGTCTAATTGGATACTCTGATGCAGATTTTGCAGGTTGCAAAATTGACAGGAAAAGCACAAGTGGGAGCTGTCAATTTCTGGGTGGAAGACTTGTTTCTTGGTACAGCAAGAAGCAAAAGTCAATATCAACATCAACAGCAGAGTCAGAGTATATAGCTGCAGGCAGCTGCTGTGCTCAAATTCTTTGGATGAAGAATCAATTGTTGGACTATGGGTTATCCTTTTCTAAAATTCCTATTTATTGTGATAATTAAAGTGCTATTGCTATGACAGGAAACCCAGTTCAACATTCTCTGACAAAGCACATCAGTATAAGATATCATTTTATAAGGGAGCATGTGCTGGAAGGAACCATTGAACTTCACTTTGTTCCCACTGAACAGCAGCTAGCAGACATATTCACCAAACCACTATGTGAAGCAACCTTTACTAGGCTGGTGAATGAGCTAGGAATGATATCGAGAACTGAGTAAACATAATGGTCAGATCTTTCAAGTTTAATTACCATATGTATTGCTCACAAATTTGCCATGATATACTCTGATTGTTAAACTCTGATGACATTCTCTGATGATATACTCTGTTTGTTATACTCTGATTGTCATTCTCTGACGATATTCTCTGATGTTTGTAAACTCTGAATCTTGATAAATGATCTCATTTTATTTCTTTGAGACAAATAACCTGTGAAGATTCTATGAAGCATGATCTGAATTAGTAATCATGAATCTCAGTTAAGTTCTTCAATCTTGATCTCAATTTTGTGCTACTGTATTACACAAGAAGCATGTTAATATCATTGAGACTCTTTTACTTCACATATCTTAATTATAAGTGAGACTGATTACTTTGAATTTTCTCTCATTAAATTAGAGATGCACAGTGGTTATAAACTCTGATGACTTTATTTCTAAGCCAATACACCCCAGATGATAAGCATGGTACTCCTTTGAGATCTTAGATGTCTATATGACAGTGACTGGGAAGACCCAAACATTTGCTGGTATTAAGTAATTGCTAAGATTTTAAAATCTATGGTGACCAGTCACAATCTCTGATTACTGGAGAAATACTGATGCAATATTATATTTAAAGGTCGTGCCTCATTTACACTGAGAAGCGTCCTTATGGGAAAAAAATTATATATATATATAGGGGGTATTTAATTGCATAATTCTTCATCAGAGTATGTCACTTCTCTATGTCTTGAGAGTTTGAACAGATTATATTTGTCTTCCTTATTCTTAGGAAATTATGAAATTCTTTAGTCTCTGATTTAATATGTTAAATCACACACATTATTTCACCAGCACATTATTGAGCTATGGATTTTATGACTAACTCTGATTTTTGATGAACTTTCTAAACATTATGTCTTATTCTGAGGTACTTAGAAATTTATTTTCTTTGTTTTAAATCTCAGAGTTTAAAATTCGAGGGATTTTATCTTGATTTTTTTTAATCTTGTATATCTCAGGAGTTTAAATATTCAGAGAATGTGAAGAGAGTGTACCAAACGGCTGTATTGTTAGTGGGCTTACATGTAAAACATTTTAATAGGAGAACGTGTAATCAGCATTTATAACTGCACAAGTTTTACTGCGCTCATGATTACTATTTTCTTTTCTCCATGCCACTAACACTCATCTACCAGTTAAAATCTGACAGGTGTACAGCTGAACAAAAGCCCAAGCGTGTACAGCTAAACAAAATCTGAAGAGTTTATCACATCAGATTTTATTGCTCATTATTCACTTATACACTTCATCTTTACACACACTCTCTCAACAAACTCTTAAGCTTTTCTCTCTGCAACTCAAATCTTCTCTTACACACTTTCTCAAACACCTTTCTTCCTTTACAAACTCTGTTCTAATGGCGACTTCAGCGTTTATTCATGCAGGTGTGGAATTTGTTCCCAACAACCACGCTGCCATTCTTAACACAGCAGATGCTCCAAGGGATTATCATCCAATCCAGCAATTCCTGGCACAGAGTGCCTTGGCTACTGCTCTTACCGCTCCTCCCAGACTCTCTGGAAGCCAAATCATCAATTTTTGGAGGACAGGGCAATATGATAATGGTGGTGCAGATGGATCACCATCCATTGTGTTTGCATATGAAGGGGAGGAGTATGCTGTTACTCCAGCCACAGTTCGTCAAGCATTCAACATGCCAGAGAATGCAGCTTACATCACAAATGGAGATACCAATCTCAGGGGCATGATGAATGCTCTGGGCTACAGTGAATCGCTTGACAAATTGGGACAATTAAAGCGTCCAGGACTAAGAAGGGAATGGAGCTTCTTCTTTGACTGTATCACGAGGGCTTTCCAGAAGAAGAGCACCAACTGGGATGCTATACCCATGGATATGCTGCAAATTGGGTATTCTATGATCTACTCTACTAATTTTGATTTTGGTAGATTAGTTCTTAGAAATATTGGTGAAAGAATGCATGAAAATAGACAAGTCATATATTTCTCAAGATTTTGTCAATTACTGTTTAATGCCACTGTTGGTGAGGTGGATTTTGCTGTTGATGATGAGATCAAGCCCTTTAGGCTTCATAAAAGGGTGTTCAAGGACCTCATCTCAAAAGATGAGAAGTATCCAATCCAGAGGCCTCTCCTAATTCTAGCTCCTGTTAGAGCTAGGATGGATTTGCCCCCAGTTCAACAACAACAACCTCAACCTTCCAGAACTCCCACAGCAAGCAGATCTTCTGCATCAAAGTCAGCAAGGGCTACAAAGTCTGATGCAGCCCCTTCCACTATGAAGACCAGAACCTCTGTTGCTACACAAGTTCTGAAGACAAAGTCTGATGTGCCAACAAACTCTGATACAGTTCCTCCTGTAAACTCTGATACAGTCTCTAAGACTTTAAACACTGAAGCTGCTTCTCCACCAAAGCAGAAAAGAAGGAGACTTGTTGCAGCTTATGACTATGATGATCTGGAACCCTCTCATGCAACAAACTCTGAACCTTCTCAGGCTAGCCCTCAGTCAAGAAAAGTTAGATTTAAAGCAAGGGCAAACAAGCCTAAGAAGTCAAAGGTACCCATCACTGAGATAACTGATTTCACTATTGAGGAAGAGCAAGCACCATCTACTACTATTCCTGATTTATCTCAAGCTCTGATGGTGCATCCTCTTCAAGTTGTTCCACTCTCTACTGCTACAACATCTTCTACTTCATCTGAAGTAGATGAGGAAATAATCTGCAAGGAACCAGTTACAACTGAAGCTGGGACAACATTGTCTGATCCTCACACTCCAATCTCTGATCATGGACCCTCCACTCCAATTCATCAATCTCCATTGAAATTTCCTGAGGGTGCCATAATTCATGATACAGCTCCAGAAAATTACAAGTCAGATGATGTAATTGCAGACTCTGACAAGGTAGCATTGGAAGCATTGCAGTCACTTGCTAAGGCTGGTGAAGAGCCCAGCAAATCAAAATCTGCAGATCAAGAGAAAGTTGTTCCAGATGCTGTTGAAGATGATGTTGATCCTGCATCTGATGATGATGAGGATGATGACAATGAAGATGATGAAAATGAGGATGAAGTCCCCATGTCTCTTCAACAACAGAAGTGGGAGTCTACCAGTCAATACAATGCCAGACTGCAAACTCTGAAGCCAAACTCTGAGCCCCTTCCCAGGGATCTTCAGGTTGATCCACATAATGAAGTATGGGATAAACTCTGGCTGAGTCACCAGCATTCTCTGGAGCCAGCAAAAGCTGAAGAATTCTTATCTATGGCAGAGAATAAAATTACAAACTCTGATGTCATGTCAAGCCTCAAAGCCACAGTTCTATATCTGAAGACATTTCATACTGCTCATGCTCAGACATCTAAGTCAGTAGATGGTCTTAGAACAGAGGTAGCTAACTTTAAGGAAACTCGGAATATGGACAAGAAAAGGCATTTACTACCTCTGAAGGAAGACATGAAGAAGCTGGTATCTGCAAATCAATCTCTGGAACAGAGGATGTCAAACATTGAGTCCACTCAAGAGACAATGTCTAAACAGCTCGAAGCCATCCAATCTTCACTTTCTCTGATAACCTCAGTACTGATTCCTGATGAGGATGATGTCAAAAAGGGGGAGAGAGTAGCACAAGTCAAATGCAAGTCTACTTCTCAAACTCTGAAAAGAAAGAAAAATGATGATGATGATGATGTGGATGACTTTACAAAGAACAAGAGATTTCAAGCTGCAACTGGTGGAAGAGTTTCAAACTCTGACAGTGCAAAACAGTCTAAGCAAAGCTCAAAGTCTGCTCCAGCTCCAACACACAATGTCACATCTGGATCAAAGCAAAGACCAGTGGCTGGATCAGACAAACCAATGGCTGATGAAGAATATGCTAGACTGATATTTGAACAAGAAAATCCAGAAGCTAAATTGGATTTGGAGTTGATTGCTGCAGAGGAAGCTGAACTGAAGAAAGAATATGTTGAAGCTATAACCTCAGGCAAAATCCAGAAACCTGCAAAATCAACTGCCAGACCAAAGGAAAAAGGAATAATGATCAAGGAAACTACTATTGCTGATCAGAGTTTACCAATCAAAAAGGTATACTCTGAAGATGAATATACAAGCAAAGGCAAAAGCATAGTAGATGATAGCCTTGAGAAAGGCTGGATTCAGAAGAAGCCTACAACCTCTGACAAAGATCAAGTTGTAAAAGGAAAGAAATCAGAAGCTGCAATCTCTGACAAAGCTCATATTGCAGAATCACAAGAAGAAAAATTAACCTCTGACACAGCTCAAGTTAATGAGGAAGCAAAGAAAGACACAACCTCTGACAAGGCTCAAGCTGTGTTTAAACCAACAACAACCCCATTGCCAGGATTTGCAAAGCCAAGTCTGATGACTGAGATAAATTTCGACAAGGGCTCAATTCAACCAATCTCTCATCGAAAAGCAGGAAGAGATAAAGGAGGATTAGGATCTAAATATGAAAAATTTGATTAGAGTATAGGATCAATGTCAACAGACCCCTCATCTCTCTGTGCACCCAAGACTAGAGCATTGCAAGAAAGAATGGACAAACTTGATTCAGTCCAACTGGTAAAGAATGACAGAGGTGATAACATTCTTATCTACTTTATGTCTGATGGAACAGTGTTTAGAGTTATTGAAGCTGATCTCTATGGTAAACACTGGGAGGAATTGAGATATGTTCAGTACATATTTCAAGTGAAGAACAAATCATGTCAGCACATCTCAAATCTGATCAAGGATCAAATCAAGAGAAAGATGGGTATAACTGGAAACAAGAATGCTGGACTTTTTGTTCCAAAGTACTTCAATTATCAAGGTCAGCTAGTTGAGATGAAGAAGAATTCAGCAAAAATAGAAACAATAGCTGGAATCAGTACTCTTAGTTTCAATGAAGAGTCTGACAAAGGTTACTACATCAGGCTGGATAAAGACATGAGAAGAAACAAGATCTATGATCTTAGAGCTGCAATTTATCAAACTGGAGTTTCAGATCCAGAGCTAAGAGAGATCAAGAGACAGATGATCACAGCACTTGCAGAAGCTGAAAGAGAACTCCTCAAGGAATATTTAAAGACAGCTCATGGTGTCTATGAAGCTAAGGAGTAAAGTATCTGTAAGTTTAAAAAGTTTTCTGTTATGATTATATAGCTAAACTCTGTTGCATTTGACTTATTTGTTTTGACATCATCAATTATCTGTTAACTTGCACATAACATATTTATGCACAAGTTGGGGAGATTGTTAGATATAATTGATGATGACTAATGTTCTTAAAGTTTGTTTTAGAACAGGAGTGATCAGAGTTTAAGCTGGAAGCTGATCAGAGTTTGCTAAAGTCTGATCAGAGTTTACATAGTCAAGGCTCGTCAGAGTTTACACGTGGAAAGAGCTCAGAAGCGGATATACTTCAAGGAAGGATAGAAGCGGAGGAGTGATTTGCTGACTATGGAAACTAAACAGGAAACAGTAGCAATCTTTGATTGATAGAATACATAGCTGATTTATAGGATATCAAATCAGAGATTGATTTTGTAACTGTGTCTATATAAACACAGATTAGGGTTACTCTATAGGAGTTGAGTTATCGAGTATATTTTTACATAACCCTAGCAGCTCTTAGTGATAATATATAAATCACTGAGAGAGTTTTTGTAACCGATTAAGCTTTGTGAATAACAGTTTACTGCTTTCAATCTCTTATATTGTCATACTGTGTTATTGATTGTGTTCACTATATTAACTTATATAGTGAGTTTATAGGACCTAACAGAATTTATTTGTTAAATATAACTAAATTTATTTTATAGAATTAACTAAGTTTATTTTATACTTTATCTTCTTTTATTTTTTTAAAACTTAATTTTAAAATTTATTTTCTTTATAATTTAAACTTAGTTAAAATAATCAAGTGTCCCGTAACCTATTCAATTATTTGCACTCCAAGACTAATCAGATTTACATTTAGTTGAGACCGATCAGGCTGACAGATTACAAAACAAACACCGGGCATTCAAATACCAGATTCTCAGAACCGGTAATGGAAGTACATTGATGACCCAATCCAATTGATTTCTCAAAGGATTATTAGAAGCAGTTTTCTATGTTTGACAAAGATGATTGTGATTCGAAGAAGATTCTATTGAAGACTAATTTGGTACTACTAACAGTGGATTTTGAAGAAGGTACTTCAGGCCTTGATCTGAGTAATTAATCCTACTTGATTATCTGATCACCAGATCAGGATGGGAACTTGCTTTATGTGTTGAGTGCATCTTCCCAGGGCTCGGAATGTCAACTTTGAATGGTACCACTAGATGTAGGAAAAGAGAAGTTTTTGCAAAAGAATCTTCATGGGATTTCAATCTAACTCAGTGATTCATGGATATACAATTACACAGTGAATTGTATCAATGCTAAATCCATCCAGACAAAGACAGAGAACTGTGGAGGTTTATGGATATAATTATCGAGGTACTACCGCACCAAATCAGTTTCGTGCATTTATGTCAGAACCTTAGGATTGAACAGAAGAGTTTGTAACTGCTGAATTTGAGGAAGCTCAAGTCGACGAAAGTTAACACTTTTACAGAATGTGAGCACAGAACTTCAAGGATTAGCATAACACGGTCTGAAAGGTTTAGTCACGTCAGATTCAGATGTAATCCATTGGTTTCAAGTGGAGACTCTTCGGGGTTCAGTTTGACAGGTTGTTTGAAAACTGAGTTGGTCAGTACACACAATATTGATTGGTATCTTTAGCAAAGAAGGGTTGCTATATATATATTGAAGCCTCGAAAAACAAGAACGATAGGGCTTGTCTGAAATTCAAGTGAATGTTTTGAAAGAAGCATCACAACAAGTTCTTATGCTATTTTAGGAAAGATGTGAGATGGATACATTGCTGAGGAGAAGGATGATTATGGTTATCTGGCTATCCAAGCATTCTCTGAAGATGATTTACTTTGCACATCTCAGGTACGAACTCTTTCTAACTCTGCAATACTTATTTCATTATATTCATAGCATGTTATAAATCTCTAAGTATAATTGTTTAACACACAAGCACAAGCATGATAGCATCACAATATATAATGTTGAACTAGTATGCTAGATCATCAATGCTCTAGTAACTAGGTTTGATGATAATCTTGTGCATGTGTCTTTAGCAGATTCTTAACATGTGTATGAATATTTAGGATTTGATTATTTGCAATGGTGAGATTAGAAGCTTTCCTTTGGAACACGACTCTTAGTTTAGGGGTTATGATCCTAGCATATATAACTTTGTTAAAACACTTACTTTCAGATTCCCTAGTACAAGTAGATTTGTTTATTCATTTGAATTGTTTGTTAAGGAATTTGTTTGTTCTATGATGGAATGTCTACCTTGTGTCAGTAGAACTTTTAGAACTTCATATTAGATCTAAAACTAACTTAGGTAATAGAGATAGTATAATGCCATATAATAATAGAGTGGGATTAGTTTGAATTGATAATGTGATTATTAATTAGTCTATGATCATTATGCTTTTAGGAGATTATTGAATATCTGTAATTTTGCTTTCTACCTGTTACACTTGTGTTAATTGGTTTAAGTAGAGAGTACTGAATCTTCTGAATTGCATAACTGCCTGTCTTGCTATTGTCTTATCTTTGATTGTTTGCCATGTGTATTCAACATCATGTCTGCTTATTTTCATGTCATGAATGCATGTCTTTGTACTTGCATTGATTTTAGAAAAGCATGTTTGAGAATGACATTAGGGCAATGTCTAGATAAGAATTAGCATGTTAAGGTTGCTTCTATTGTTACCATTGTTAAAGAAAAATCTCTAATCCATCCGGACCTAGTTATGATTGGGGATCATAGAACTCTTTCCATTTGTGATTGTAGGTTACATATATTTCATATGATTTTTGGTGCACTCTATATGCTGAGTAGCTGAAATCATATGAATCACAAAAAGTACCCTGTTAGCAAATGTGATCATGTGAGCAGTTCCGTCAATAATCTTTGGAAGATGACAACAAAGATTCTCTTATGGAACATGCTCCTTTTATGAAATGTCATCATGGAAGCATATCTTTCTTGCAAGGAGTCAAAGCACACATTCCTAGTATCAGACGGTTCTCTGACAAAGGACATTATGTCAGTTCATGGAATAGTGTTTTATCTTAAATCAGGAAGGATGTGAATTTTGCTCGTAGCTAATATGGAACTTCAACTGAAGATGGAGTGAGCTATTTTGATAGTGAAGCTTCATCGAATGAGTATTAACTATGGCACTTGAAGCTCTCAAACTTGTATGTCAAAACAAAGAGGTCTTTTTATTAGTAAGAAGAGATTTGGTGAGAGGACTACCTCATCTGGAATTCAATATGGATGAAACTTATGAGGTATGTCAATAGGGAAGTCGAAGGATCATCGCACAGAAGCAAAGATATGATCAACATTACTGAGCCGCTTCTGATGATACATATGGATTTCTACGGATCAGTTAATGTTATATCTACAACAAAGTCATATATCTTTTTGCGATGATCGTTGACTACTCTAGACTCCTTTGTGTTGTTCATATGTGTTCGAAGGACAAGACGTCACAAATAGAGGTTGATCAAGATGAACCCTGATTGTTGATAAATCCAGAAAGGCAACATTCTTGTTAGTGGCGAATCAGAAGCAAACACTATCTCTTGGTATGTGTTTGGAGGAAAATGCTTCATCTCAAAATATCAGTGTGAGCTTCTTTGTAAGTCTTGCATCTAAAGCTCAAAGAATATATTCCTCAGGCTACTCTATAGAGTCTACAATCTACAGGGTGAGTGTGATTAATCAACAGAAGGTGATTGTAAGTCTGGACATGACATTGAACGACACTTTGCTCCAAGATGTTAAAGGTGATATTATTGGTATAGTAATGATTCAGATCCAAGCAGAATCTCTTTGCAAGGATAAGGATTATTAAAGAAATCCTAGCAACAGCTTAGGGGGAGCAATTGGTGGATCCACTAGTCAAACTCAACACTATATTGAAGATGAACAGGACATATCAAGAATGTATCTTCTTAGACAAAGGGTTTGAGTCTATATCATTCCCGGGTTCTAGTTCTTAAATGTTCCTAATGGTGAAGTGAAGACTGGGAGAGCTATTGTCAAAGAATGTTGTTTCTTTAGGTTTCTATCTGAACTGAAATTTGAGGAAGATTTAGAAGCTCTTAAAGGGATCTAGATTGAGTGATTGCACAACAAGATGATCTCAATCAGTTTGAAAGCAGATTGTGCGAATTCTAATACCTGACCTAATGACAATTCAGTACTTAGTACTTGTCGGGTATTTAGATTCCAAATCAATGTTTTTGGCTTTGTTACGAGGGACAAGCCAATTTGGTTGCTAAGAGTTACTACAAAGGAGAAGGTTATGAAGATGATGGAAACAGAATCTTCAAGTTCCGGACTCTACATCTGAGGGGACTCAACAACCTTCATGATTTAACTAAATCACCATTGACGAGACTCGGGTTCAGGATATTACAGTGAGCTAGAAGATGAAGATTCATACAAAATTTCAAGGACTTTGAAGTTGCAGATCCAACGGAATTTGTATATCTCTTTTCTTCACCAGCTCTCTATGAGTTGCTATCCAACACCTGATGATCGTCACGAACATGGTATGACTTCTGACTAGCATATTATTTTAATACAGTATGCCATAAGTGGTCTATTGCAATGCCCATTTTATGTTACAACAGACCCCAAAAGTGTTACAATATGTCAATTGTAACACAAAGGGGCGTTACAAATGTGAGCATTACAATAGGTGCTCTAATGTAACACACTTTTCATCTACTGTAACAAAGACAAAAGCATTACATTTTCATCCTATTGCAACACTAAAATGCCCAAATGCAACTGCTAGTCAGTGTTACATTAGGCTGAATCCAGATTACCCCACTGGTCCCACATGCAGGTTGGTCCCACATGCACGTGGGTCCCGGTTGTGGTGTGGGGTCCACATGGTCTACTGCAACACTATGTTTTGACTATTGTAACACTACATTGTTGTAATCAAGGAACACCAGCTTTGATAATGTAACACTATATATAAGCATACATTACACTAGAATAGGCAAATGTAACACTTAATAATATAATTTTTGAAATACATGCTCTGTTTAAACAACAATCCCACAGTAGCACCAAAACAACAAAGTACCAATACATAACAATCTCATCTTTAAACCAAACAAATTCCAGTACATGACAAAAGTTCTCCAAAACCAACTACTCCAAATAGTCTCATTTCCTACACCAACTTTTCCAAAATACTGCATATCCAAATTACGACATAAGTACTAAATAATAGTTCAAAGTACTGACTGCCAAGGTACAAGAGCATAATAGTAACTAAGTTTGATAAAGGCAAATCTGATAACATATTTAAGAAGTGCCGCCTTGTGTGCCAGGAGTTTGAGTGGCAGGAGTGATAGGTGTGCCATTCTCATCTTGATCACTTGAGAAGGTCGCACAAAAGTCTCCAATATCAAATTTCATACTAGGATTTGCCTCTCCTAGTTTTTTTAGCAACCAAGCCATGTTCTCCTGGACTTTCTGTTTACCTTGGCTTCCATTTCATTCTCCATATTTTGAGTTATCTCTGCAGTCAACTCATCAACATAAGGTTCTGGAATAACGTTTATTTTTTCCGAGGCAACTGCTGTGCCCTTCCTTCCTACCAACCAATCTGCCCCATGTTTGCCTCCGGGAAGCATCACATCTGCATCATTTACTTCTTTCAGCATCTCGTCAATGGAATCCTACAAGAGAAATTTACATAAATTTGTTAAAGCTACAACAAGCTCAGGTTTATTATTTATGATAAAATATATTTACAATTCTTTTGTTGATTGCTTTCCTATTTGACTTGTACGTGTGCCCCTTTTTGTGCTTACGACTTTTCACATAGATTTTAGCTTGTGAGGGAGAGGCAAGATCGGGGTCTTCACTTTTCTGGCATGTACAGGAAACAATATAACAAATAAAGAACAAGTTATCTAAAATATGAAATAATCATGACAACAATAAAAATGTGGACAAAGAAAATAATCTAGCAAGATACCTCAATAATTTAGCAACTAATTTTTGAAGATGACTATCATTTTTCACAATTGAAAAGAAGGTCATACCAGTTTATCTTTAAGTTCAGCAAGAGTTTTACGACCAAGTGTGTGGGGGTCAACATAGGAATGACGACGTGCTGTATTATCCTCTGCAAGTGACTGTTATAAAAAATATTCTCAACTCAAAATGTCCTTGGGTGTGAAATAAATGAAGTAAAATACTTGCTCAACTTTAATTCTATTTTATATACTCATGTCAATGTGTTTTACCTGAACTCCTTCATCTGCCCAATACTTCAACAATATCTTAAAATCATCCAGTGGAATTTCAGGTGGCCTATTTTCAATCCTTTTTTCGTCAGTGTCATATTTTGTATAATGATCCTTCTTGACACGGGACTTGTGCACTCTCCAAGAAGAATTAAGTGTCTTATTTATCCATTTTTGCCCGTGTTTCGGAATATAATACCTATCCTATATCATGTCAAACATAAAAAGCATTATTTCAACAAACATATATTAATAAGAATCCAATGTCAGGTTTAGGTAATAGAGGTTACCAGAATATATTGTAACATCTTGTTCTTTAATTCTTGTGGAACAAGATGCCAGTTAACATGAGTAAGCGACACATGATCTTTAACTAGCGTCCCCATAAAATTGCTTAGCTCATATCTAACCTTCTTGTCTCCAATTATTTGACCGCATTTATTGAATGTAACGACTAGCTTTTCGTTACTACTCCTACCATGAACTTTTAACATTTTTGTCCGTCCTCTACGTCTTTTAGGCTCTGGCCACATAAACACATAGAAACGAGATAATAGAAAGTGAGTGTACTATTTGCTATATTATTGCTAATAGTCCTACAAATACATATTCAGGTTTACATATGTATTACCTTCTTCAACTTCTTCATCATCATGTGCATCTTGTAAAATCGACTCACCAACATCCTCAATCCTAGGATCAACTTCCAGATTTTGCTTCTGACATTCCCGCAGGGCTACATATGCAGCAGCTGAACCACTTTCGACATTGCAATGCTGTTTTAACAATTTACTACATGTCGGTTTTATCAGTTTTGGAGCAAATGAATGCTTCACTTTGGTGTTCATAGAAGTGGGAGCATTGGCTCGCGAACGAGTTCGGGGACCAGGCAGTGTTTTCCTTTTCTTCATGGTCTGAATGCTCTGTACATGCAGCAAGTAGAATGACATAAAAATACTAACTCAAACAAAATATATTTATATTTATATATACTAGTTTATATTATATACAACCTATTATGTTAAACTAATAAGACTATAATTAGATTAATATATTTGACTATAATTAAACTAACTATAATTAGAACATAACAGAATAACATTTTAAGCTAAGTTAAATATTTGATAATTAGACTTATTAATTACGTGGATTTTGTTCAGATTATAATTAGATTATAAAATTTGTTGTTCAACTAACATTATCAAGTAAGAATGAGATGTATACAATTAATGACTATCAGATGAAATGTATGGTTAATTTAGATATAGTGTACTGTCGATGAATCATCACTTTCGCTCTTGTTAACGGAGAAAACTGGTAGGTCAACAAAGATGAGTTTCGCGGCGGAGATCAAGATTCTTGTTGGCGAGAATGTAGGAAGTGGTTGGTTGTTAGTTATGGAGGCGGCTTCAATTGTAAGCAAAGGGTTCAAGATCGCTAACTGGAATAGCTCTCTAGAATGATCGATGCCTACAATCTGCCTACGTACCCCTATTTATAGGGGATCAAGCCGGGACGTAGTTCTTTCTCCTAAGAGACCCATGTGGGCTGGGCCTCCCCTTCTAGAACCTTCTTTCTGAAAGAGGCCCAATACGATGAAGCCTAGCCCTAAGGCTTACCCCAAATGCATGGGCGCTACCCTACTCCCCGACAGGGACAACCCGCCAGACTACAGAGATAGGACCTTCCAGGGCATCTTCCTTTCTATCCTTTACCTCCCAAGGAGGACAACTCCCTAGACTACAAGGTAAGGCCTTCGGAATATAACAATAAGATCTACTCATGTTCAAGGGCATCCCCCTAAACACAAAGTATCTCTTACTGCCCTTCTGAATTATGATAAAAATGAACCTTCCTCGGCAAGTGGGCGCGCCCTATCTTTGGGCGCGCCCTGTCTTTTGACAGGGTCACCTTAAAACTGGGTTGATCTTGAATTTCCTGGCCCAAGTAGACCTTCTTCTGTGGGTCCGGCCCATTTAGTTATTCTTCATAATTTCGCATATAACAACTACCCCCCAGATCTTGGTGGCATTAAAAATGTCGGCGAGATCTTGAAACTTTCACCTCTGTTAGGTCCTGAATAAGGCGTAAATTAAGCTAGAAGGGGGGGGGTTGAATAGCTTAATGTCCAATTTAAAAATTATAATTGACTTTTAAAAATATTTCTGAGTTTTAAATATTTTTACCGTGTTGTTAAGCAATTATATGTGCGGAAGTAGAAAGCAAAAATCACACGGTCGATTTTATCCTGGTTCGCGATGGAGCAACCTCTAATAGATTCTCTCACCCCTAGTCCAGTCCCCGAGCTCCTCTCCAGACTCGAGATTTTTCACTATAAGAAAGATGTACTCCTTATAGCCGGCGGAGAAGCCTTTACAATCCAAACTTACAAATATTTATCTTGGTTCGTAACTACCCGTTACAACCTCACAATAAATGTAAAACCTCTACTTGACTTATCTTAGAACGTAACTCCCCGTTACTTCTTCAAAGTCGGTGTAGAGCCTTGGTGTAGTCTTTGTATTCCTAAGCTTTTGCGGGTCTTGGATCTTAGGTCTTAGATCTTGGGTCTTTTCTTTTCTTCACGGTGCGAAGACGACTAACTCCCCGTTAGTCGTCTAAGACTTGGGTCTTAGAACAAGAATCACCTCACTTCACTTCACCTCACTGCAAAAGTTAGAACACAATATCTACGAACAACAAACAAGTTATAAAAGATATGTTTTGAACTAGTATGTTACTGTACTAGTTCGGATATGACAATAATATTCAAGTTATAAATATTATAGTCAAATATAGTATACTTTCTTTGGATCTATAATATAAGATCAAGTATACGTTTAATTACTCCAAGTATAGTTGAGTTGGGAGTAATTAATCAAGCCTTTTCTTTTAAGCAAAATATGCTTAAGGCTACACAAGTATTCTTTTCTTTTGATTCAAAATGTTGATCAAAGAATACTTGGTTTACAAAACTCCGTTTAGAGATATAATGAGAGATCTCAGAGATTGTAAAATATCCTTTCTTTAACTTCTTGCACAACTTGATAAAGCCGAGATAAATGATATGTGGGTGGCTAGCCTCTTTGAGTTGTGCTCTTTGAAGTTTAGGATATAGAAAGCTTCCTCGAACAATAGTTCGGAATATTCGATATTTTCCCGAGATAATAAAGTTAAGTTAGTGCGGGATCGAATATGCTTTCTTTAGCTTCTCAAAGTTTAGCCAAGATAATAACAACAAATAAGTTGCTAAACTTTGCTTTTGAAGCTATAGTGATTAAAAGCTCTTTTGTCGTAAATCTTTCTTCCACACAACACTAAGGTGATAGATGGAAGGACGACGATGCTTTTATCACAAATCTCTTGTAGAGATTAAGTACTCTTGAAACTATGTTCAAATCTTTTGTCTCTTTGAAGAGATCGAGTACTTCCTCGGATGTTCTTTCTTTGTTCTCTTTAAAAAGAGAGAGAGATATATATATATCTTTTATATCTTGAACAAATCCGGATCTTTTGGTCACTTTTAGAGAACCTTGTTGAAGAACTTGTAAGATGAAGAGTGTTTAAGTACAAAGTCCTGCAACAAAGTGGTCGGTTAAGACACAAATAAGAAGCTAAGAAGAAACCACTTACGGGAGATGACCGGAAAAGTTCGACGGAAAAATTCGCCGGAGGTTCGGCCGGATTTTGGGCACTTGGACGAACTTGGGCAGCCCCTACGGAGGCTTGGAAGTGGTTGTGGATGAGCTAACTTGGTGGGTTAGAGCTTGAGAATCAAAACCTTGTATATATGAATATATATTTAAGAAAGAGAAGGTTTTGGAGATGAAGTATTAAAGAGAGAGAGTATAAACTTGAAAATCTTGAACACTCCAAAAAATCTCAGCACTTTCTTGGCTCTTAGCTTAAGAGAATTTGGTGTGTGGGAGGTGGGTATTTATCGAGGGAAGTGGGTGGAGTGAATGGTTGAGATGAAAGGAAAATAAAGGGTGGAGATAGAAAGGTGTGGATTGTGGTTTTGTTGTGTTTGTTTGCCACTTGCATAATAAGACAAACAACTTTATGGGAGAAATCTCAGCTGAGTTGTGTCACTAAAAGACAAACACGCTTCCCGAGAATTTGATTAATAACGTAACTTTGTATCGTTATTAAATGCGACGATTTTTAGAAACCTCCAATAAATTACACCAAAAATATGATAAATCATAGAATATTGTAAAATGGTGATCTGGAAATTTTGGTCAATTTTGGTCAATGTTGACTTAGTCAAACGTCCAGTCAAAGATCCCAGTCAGCCCCTAAAAAATAGCGTCCGGACCAAACTTCTCAGAAAATTACGAAAATTTTACTATGCACCAAAAACATTATTCAAATGATCCATCTCAAGTTTCAAGTCATTCTAACAAGTAGAAGTATTTTATTTGGATTTAAAACGATAAAAACCAGTCTCCGGGTTTGAATAAAATACGATTAGCCATTTGCGAGTTTGAACAGAACTTTGGCTAATATTTTGACTTGAGTAAACACTTTGAAATATATTTCCTTGAATATAAAATATTTTTAATTTTGAAGAAAATATTTTGAGAGTTTAAAATAATTTATTCCGTAAAATAATAAATTGTATAATTGGAAATAAATTACTTTAAGGAGTAAGACTTGAATAATAAATTTTTGCCTTTTCAAATAGATGTCAAAAGAGTGTTCTAAGGAATATAATGGATGTATATTCCTTCTTCAAGCTTCTTTTGCATTTTTGCTTTTGCAATTGTAAAACAAGAAGATACCATTAATCGATATTTCTCGTCCGATAAATTGCGATGTAAAAACTTTGAATACTCCTTAGAAAAATATTGAAAATCTTTTTGTAAAACAAGGAGTATCTTTATATTTATATGATATAAATATAATTTTGGAGATTCTTTTTGAGCTAGTTTGACCATTTGACTTTTGACGGAATCAGTTAAATAAAATGTCCTGTTGGAGAGGATTCTAAGTGAATTTAAATTTTATGTAAGTTATGCAAATATCAAAATAATCTTTTTATCGAAGATGTCCTTTCAATCTTCCCCTTTTTGGTATTTGCCAAACAAACATAAAAGTTAAATTTTTTAGGTGTGTGCTTCCCCTACGTGTATGCATGGGTTTTTTTTAAAAAATATTTTTGCACATAAAATTTTAAGAGCACACAAGCTAAATCCTCTTGATTGATTCCCGCACAAGGCAATTTTAATTTGTCAGTATGGGCTCAAAAAGAATATAATTAATTGAAGAAATTTAAAAATTTAAAATTGGAGTCCAATTTCTTCTTCCCCTTTTGTTTGGAAAAATGCCAAAAATTAATATTTAAAACAAATAACGTGGGGGGATACGAATGAGCATGGCACTAGTAGCATTAATTGGATTATAAATGTGATAACAAATTTGCTTTAGAAAAAAACAATACGGCACAGATTGTCTATTTGCAAACTTGAAATACCAGACGAGTAAGACAAAATAGTACTATACTGAGTTCACATGTGAATGAGTATGCATGACAAACTTGATAAATATTAATTCGTTTTACACGAATCATGGCAATCTTATCATATGTTAATTGAAAGTCTGTAAAGTCAAGAGATGAGGTTTCACATCCTCGTCTAACACTATAGCTCCTGTGGCCAAAGAGTTGTGCTTTCACTGCATAGTTAGCTAGAAAACAATCAATAGAAAGAAAGTGCAGCCAAGTCAGCATCATATAATTCCTGTTTCTCTCGAGAAATTGACTAATACATCAGGCATTAAAGCAATATTTCTAATGTAATTGACAAGTATTTATCACAGTAGGATTTTCAAGTTTTCAATTATGCTTGAAATTTGGACCTCATATATGCTGGATCATTAGAAGGTTCAACAGATTTACCAATATTTCCAGCAGCTGAGAACATTTTGGTCTATTGCTTCGTCCCGCTGACTTAAATAGACAATTACACTTCTAAAGCATAAGAGGGCATATAATTCAAGGAAATCAGAAATCATATATCACAGAGTGGCAAGCAAATCCTTAATACTACCGATCTCAGATATATTTGTCATATATTTGTGTAGACAGAATTATTAACACACAGACAGGGTGATCACATTTAATTTAAGCAAAGTACAGAGTGTTATGTTTAGTTAAATCACAAAGTCAGAGCACCTGGACAGTAATATCCATACTGATATGATTAGTCTATAATTATAAGCAACTTCAGGCTAGAGAAAGTCAACAAAATCATTCCAACAGTTGTTCATAGGATAGACTAGACTTTAAGCAAAGCAGTGACTCCTTAATATTTTCAGAGTTTTAATGGAATACACCTAAGTAATTGTGAAGGCCATTAGCTGCAGTGTTCCTTAACCTTTCTATACAAGCTTTCAGGGATTGGCTTTTGAGACAGAAGTGAATAAATTCTTGTCATGTTCTGCAACCAATTTTCAGCAACTAACTAGAAATAAGTGTGTATTCTGCTGTCTTTTGCTTCCCCCTGCAATCTTATATTGAAAGTATATTTCTGGAACATGAAATGTCAGTATGCACCGGAGTAAGCAGCCAAAAGATTATGTAAGTGTCACAACGCTTCCTTCAAAGTCCACTTACTACAGTATTTCAAGTACAAATGGAACAAATGAGAAACAAAGGAATTTTGAAGGTCTGTTGATTAATAGCAGGCTATGAGTTTAACAATCAATCAATTATTTATCTAAATTACAGCAAACATGTCTGAAAAGTCATATATATATATATTGAAAGGTTAGCATTCATGTCAATAGAATAGATTAGACTCAGGACTTATGTTTTGGACACACAGGCCAGATGAAACTTAAGCAAGTAAGCATGAGATGTACTGGCTTCCATGGAGCATTTAATATTGACTGAACTTTACAGTGGAATACATCAAAGTACATTTATCTATGCATGGCTGCAGATATAGAGTATAAAGGAATAATTTTATACTTCTGCAGGAGGCATTCTGCAGGCCTGGTGTGACATGGATCCATATATAACTACAAATCTCAGCTGGCATCCAACAATAAGTCATATAAAATTGTAAAGCATTATTTCTGGAGGCAAATAATTCATACAAGCAGCTATAATGATCATTGTAGCAACGGACATATTAGTTCTTGATCCAACTATAGTTTACAGATCATAGAATTAAGGAGTTTCACAATATAGCAAGAAAAGCATAACATGAAAGACCATTTTTGCATAATTCTCATGAAAATTAAACAAGTTCAAGCCACAAATTTTGCCAAGTGAAAATGACCACATAATTACACATGTTGTTTAAAACGACATAGCAGATATATCAAACACATTGAATACATTATATTTCAAGATTATCAGTCCTTGTCAGTTCTAAAACAAATACCAATTCATTTCAAATCCAATTATTTAGCAGAGATTTCAAAAACTTGCCTCGTCCTGTGGAGTCAATCCACACAGGACATGCTCTCAAAATTTTATAACTGTAGACACGGCTATCTTCAGCTTTTTTTTTCAGTGGAGAGAGTTTCACTAGCTCACACAGATAGCTGGATCACTTCCTTCTTTTTCAGCTACGCTCACGAGACCTGCAAAAACGCTCGACTGTGCGGTTAGGTTTTGTATTGTGACATTCAATCAATCAATTTAAATACATATGTGAGATGTGTGTGTGTTGACAAGAGTAGTGAAGCAGCTGTAATCAAGTAAATGAATGACTTTTGCGAGCGACAAGAATTAGCACATTCAATTGTCGATAAGCCACTAATTAGCAGTTTATCTGCTAAAACTGTCGATTTCAGCCATAATCCCCAAATCTATTGAGCAGATGAGGGTTTATGTGACTCGAAACCAGTTGATTTCACCAAATCAGCCATAAAACACACACATTTGATGATAAAAGTGTGCGTTGTTTAGAAAGTCCCAGAAATTCAAACCACAATGAGAATCCCTTAGGAAATTAGGGTTCAATCTATGAAGATTGATGCAGTTGATTTGTGAGGACTCGAGAGAAGAAAGAAGATGACCACTTCGCGCAAAAGAAATACATATATGTATTTTTATAAACTAACGGTCCAGATTAAGTCTGGTATGTATTAACGGTTAAGATTTTAGAAATAAACTGAAAGTGGTCGAATTAGTTGGCTGATTCGGGTTACGCACGCAAAAATACATATAATAAAATCTTTAAAATAATCATCTAAATAATTATTAAAGATATAAATATAAAAATATATATATCAAAGATAATAAAATAAAAGATATTTGACCAATATTGGGAAAATAAAGTGCATAATTTCAGTATCTTAGAAGTATTGAATGATACTCGCTCGAACAAACAATTTGATCGATTACTTCGAATTTCTCGAATACCTCACAAAATCCGATTGACAAAT
Source organism: Daucus carota subsp. sativus (assembly GCF_001625215.2). Taxonomy (NCBI): domain Eukaryota; kingdom Viridiplantae; phylum Streptophyta; class Magnoliopsida; order Apiales; family Apiaceae; genus Daucus; species Daucus carota. Next base: position 16,350,631 of record NC_030384.2, read on the forward strand.
TTCTTCATCAATGAATCTGAATTTTTGAGATATTGAGACGTTCGATCGAAAAGTTTATTTGCTCGTAAGATAACTAAAAATTATGTAAGTTATCTTTACCCAAAATAAATATATATATTTAAATATAAATATACACAAACCTGCACACTAAATTATTTAGTGTATTCCAGCATTCCGAGATCCAAGCGCAATTTGGCATATCTTTCCGAGTGTAGTGGCTTGGTGAAAATGTCAGCAACATTGTTCTCCGTATCAATGTGAGTCATTTTTATGTCTCCCTTGTTCACATGATCACGTAGAAAATGATGTCTGACGTCGATGTGTTTTGATCTCGAGTGTAACACGGGATTTTTGCTCAAATCAATAGCACTTGTGTTATCACACAATATTGAGACCACATCGAATTTCTCATTATAGTCAGCCAATGTTTGCTTCATCCACAGAATTTGAGCACAACATTTTGCGGCTGCTATATACTCAGCTTCCGTAGTGGATATCGATACGGAATTCTGTTTCTTTGAAAACCACGAGACAAGACATCCACCGAGAAACTGGCATGTACCACTAGTGCTTTTTCTGTCGACTAGATGCCCAGCATAGTCAGAATCAGAAAAACACACTAAGTCAAATGATAGCCCTTTAGGATACCATAGACCAAGATCAGTGGTTCCTTTTAAATATCTCAATATCCTTTTGACAGCGGATAAATGAGATTCCTTGGGTGCCACTTGAAATCTTGCGCACTTACAAACACTGTATTGAATATCAGGCCTACTTGCAGTGATGTAGAGCAAGCTTCCAATCATTCCCCGATATTTTTTTATGTCTACAGGATTCCCCTTTGGATCTTCCGTTAGTTTGTTGGATGTAGACATAGGAGTAGAGATGGGTCTGGCATCATCCATTTCAAATTTCTTTAACATCTCTTTACAGTATTTTGATTGAGAGATGTGGATGCCTTCGTCAGATTGCCTTATTTGCAATCCCAAGAAGAAGTTCAATTCTCCCATCATACTCATCTCGAATTCTTTACTCATGCTATCCGAGAATTCTTTACACAATGTACCATTTGTAGAGCCGAAAATGATATCATCTACGTATATTTGGACAAGTAGGATATCATCTTTTTCTTGTCGTGTAAACAAGGTTTTATCAGCAGTTCCCATTTTGAAGTTGTTGTCGAACAGGAACTTGCTTAACCTTTCATACCAAGCTCTCGGAGCTTGTTTTAATCCGTATAGAGCTTTGTGCAATTTATACACATGCTCCGGATGTGTTGCATCTTCAAAACCGAGAGGTTGTTTGACATAGACTTCTTCCTCGAGTATCCCATTTAAGAATGCAGATTTCACATCCATTTGGTAAACTTTGAAGTCTTTATGACACGCGTAAGCTAATAGCATTCGAATAGATTCAATTCGAGCTACGGGTGCATAAGTTTCATCAAAGTCAATGCCCTCCATTTGAGTGTATCCTTGAGCAACTAACCTTGCTTTGTTTCGAACAACCGTTCCGTTTTCATCAAGTTTGTTGCGAAACACCCACTTTGTTCCAATGATAGAAGTATCCTCAGGTTTTGGAACAAGTTCCCAAACTTTACTTCGAGTGAATTGGAGCAATTCATCTTGCATTGCAGAGATCCAATCCTCGTCTAGTAATGCATCTTTAGCAGTTTTGGGCTCAATTTGAGATAGAAAACTGAGATGATTAACAACGTTCTGAACTTGTGAGCGCGTTTGAACTCCTTTGTTTAAGTCACCCAAAACGTTGTCCAGGGGATGACTTCGAACAATAGGAATTTCCTTCGGGAGATCATCTTCAACATTAGCTAATTCCAATGGATTATTTGGTGTAGATGTACCAAAATCCATATTCTCAAATTGACGAATAACTTCTTCCACATTATCTTGTCCATCATCATCTTTATCGACAAGATCAATGTATTTAGAAGATGGCTTCGACTCATCAAATGCCACATTCATCGACTCTTCCACCACAAGAGTTTTGAGATTGAATACTCGATAAGATTTGCTGTTTTTCGAATAACCAAGAAAGATGCCTTCACTTGACTTTGGATCGAACTTTGTGAGATAATCCTTGGTATTCAAAATATAGCATTTGCTTCCGAATACTTTGAAGTAGCTCAGCTTCGGAGTTTTGCCAAAATAAAGCTCGTATGGAGTTTGCAGCTTTATTGGTCGGAGTAACACCCGATTTAGAATATGGCAAGCAGTTGACATTGCTTCGGCCCAAAAGTACTTAGGCCGACGATACTCATTTAGCATTGTATTCGCCATTTCTTGCAGCGTCCGATTCTTCCTTTCGACAACTCCATTTGATTGAGGAGTATAGGGAGTCGAAAAGTTATGAGTGATTCCATTTTCATCACAGAAAGTTTTGAAGCTAGAATTCTCAAATTCCTTACCATGGTCCGTCCGTATATAGACAATGGTATTCTTTTGTTGATTTTGAATCTTTTTGCATAGAGCGGAGAAAGATTCAAAAGCATCACTTTTAGCTTTGAGAAATTCCGTCCACGTATATCTTGAATAATCATCAACTATCACAAGCGTATAAGAATTCCCTCCGAGACTTTGAACCGGAACAGGTCCAACTAAGTCCATGTGTAGAAGCTCGAGAGGCCTTGAGGTGGATATCATAGACTTTGCTTTGTGAGTCGCCCGAATTTGCTTTCCAATCTCACAAGCATCACAGATGTGATCCTTTTGATAGTTTAACTTTGGTATCCCTCGAACATGATCTTTTGTAGAAAGATTCTTGATCAGCTTCATGTTTGCATGTCCCAATCTTTGATGCCATAGCCATGGATCATCATTTGTAGTGATTAGGCACACATTCTTGATTTTGCCCATGTCACAAGTATAGTCATTTTTGTTGCGAGGGCAAGTAAGAACCAACTTTCCATCCTTGTTCAAGATAGAACAGTGAGTAGGATAGAAGATCACTTTGTATTCATTGTCACAAAGTTGACTGATTGAAAGAAGATTGTATTTCAGCCCGGTGACTAGTTGAACATTTGATATTTTGACTCGATCATTTCCAATGTCCCCAATTCCAATGATGCGACCTTTGCTACTATCTCCAAATGTGACATCTCCAGCAACAACCTTTTTAATGTTGTTTAAGAGTGACTTGTTTCCAGTCATATGCCTCGAACAACCACTATCAAGGTACCACATGTCTGATTTAGCAGCAAGGCACACCTACAAACACAATCAATAAAACTTGTTGGTACCCTTTTGTCTTGAGGGTCCAGGGGTTAGTCCAACATAAGCAGTTCTAGAGTTTGCATAATAAAATTTAGGCATGGGATAATCACTTTGAGGCACATACAATAATCTAGATGCATGATTCCTAGCATAATAAGCATTTTGCCTTAAATCATTTCTAGGATGCACATAGTTTCTATCATAACTATGATAAGGAGTTGGGTGATGATAGAAACTCTGTTTAGGCACATTATGACTTCTAGGAATATTGCCTCTAGAGTTTTTATTCTTCCTTTCGTTTCTACTTTGAAACGCAATTGGTTGTTGATGATAGCTAAACCTTGGTTGCCTTTGATTTTTATTGGCACCATTTTTCTTTGGTATAGCTTTGTCAACCCGAATGTATGATTTTGATTCCTTTGGAATCCATACATGCTTCCCCTTAATTTCACCACTCTTATATTTACAAAATGAGACAGAATGTCCAATTTTGTTGCAATATGAGCACTTTAGAGTTGGTGGTGTGGGAGCATCTTTAGGTGGTTCCACACATGGTTTCACTCGTTTACTTTGAGTGTTTATATCATATCCTAAACCTTCACGGTTAAAGGAGTTCTTTGAGTATACCATCTTGTTTAGTATCTCATTACCATGTGTGGATCTTTGAACCACTATCTCAAGATTTTCTTTTTCTTTAATCAAAGAATTAATCTTTTGATTTAAAGATATCTCCTGATCCTTAACTTGAGATAAGAGCTTAATATTCTCATCCTTTAGTCTTTGTGTTTCCAATTGAAACTTTTCATTTTCTTTTAAGACTAGGATCATCTCTTTTTCAATTTCAAGAGAGCTCTTTTGATGACTCGGAGTTGACCTTTCTTGAGTCAATGATTCATTTAGAATCTTCAAGTTTAACGCATCAACGTGAAGCTTACAATTATTTTCATTTAATTGTAACTTCTCATTTTCCAACTCTTCAGCTTGAAGTAACAAGGAAACATTCTCTACTTCGAGATTTGTGATGTTATCCTTGTACTTGTTGTTTTCAAGCTTTAGGAGATCATTTTGATCGTTGAGGGAATTTATCTCGTCCTCACTTTTGATCATTGATTCCTTTATTCGAGTCAACTCCTTTTGTTGATCTTTACTCGAACTTTTGAGTTTTTCATGTTCCGACCATATTGATAGGAACCGTTGATCAGCATCACAATATCTACTATTTATATGAACTAGCAAATCAATTAAATCACTTTTAGTCATGTCAAGCAGATTTAAGCTAGAGTCAATAAATAGATGCATATTGTCTAATATACGTGAGGGACCACTTACCTCTTGGTTCGTAGTGGAATCTTCCATAGAAGTAGATGCATCATCCGAAGCCATTAAGCATAGATTAACCATTTCTTCTCTTGCTTCGGAGGCTTCTTCATCCTCACTTAGATCCCAACCGTTTTCTGCTACGAGAACACGTCCTTTGGCTAGCTTAGGACATTCCCTTTTGTAGTGACCCGGTTGTTTGCATTCAAAACAAACATCTTGTGTCTCCTCTGGAACATGTTCTTTAGGCTTAGGAGGAGTATAGTTGTTGTTGTTGTTGATGTTGTTGTTGTTTGCATTGTTGTAGGAATTCGAATTTGAATTTTGAATTCCTTTGCCTTTGTTGTAGCCCGAAGCAGGAAAATTACTCTTGTAGTTAGGAGCGTAATTTTGAGAGTAATTAGGCCTTCCATTAGAGTTGAATACTCTTTGTTGATTGTTTGATTTGAGGAAGCCTTTTCCATATCTTTGAGCTTTGCTTTGGAGCACACGACGAAGTTGTCTTGTTAATAAAGCGATTTCGCCTTCATCAAGATTTTTGAGTTCCTCGTTCAACTCTTCGTCGTTGTCATCATCATCGATTAATATGGCCTTGAGTGCCATATTTTTCTTCTTTTCTTCCACTTTAGGAACGATGATATCCGGAACATTGTCTTCCTCGTAAGCACGAAGATTTCCGAAGAGGTTGTCGATGTGATAATCATTGAGATTGTGCATCTCTTTGATTGTTGTAACTTTGACTTTCCAACTCGGAGGAAGAGATTTAAGAACTCGCCGATTCTTTTCATTTTGCGTGTAGTTCTTCCCGAGTTGAGCAAGCTCATCGACAATACGTGTGAATCTCGTTTCCATGTCGATGATATTTTCTCCTTCTTGGAGTTTAAAGTTCTCGTACTCCATGATTAAAGTATCCATTCGAGAATCTTTAATATCGGTGGTTCCTTCGTAGGTGACCACAAGTTTGTTCCACATTTCTTGTGCCGACTTGCAATTGTTCACACGCTTGTATTCTTTTTCAGCAAGTGCACTTGTGAGAACCATTTCAGCTTTGGCAGTGATGTTCATTCTATCCTCCTCTTCGTGAGTATATTCACTCACTTTCTTCTCGTAGATGACATCATCAATAATTTTGGTTGGAATGATAATGCCATCTTCTATAGCCATCCAAACTTTGACGCTTTGAGATCTAGCATAGATGCGAAATCTCGTTTTCCATGTTTCAAAGTTGGTGCCATCGAATAGAGGTGGTCGAGAGCTAGATAGGCCTTCACCGCAGCCAATGGTATTCAAATACGCCATTTAGGATCACTGCTTATTGTGCCTGTAGATCTGAAAATCACTTGACAAACACGTTAAGCAGCACGGCTCTGATACCAATTGTTAGGTCCTGAATAAGGCGTAAATTAAGCTAGAAGGGGGGGTTGAATAGCTTAATGTCCAATTTAAAAATTATAATTGACTTTTAAAAATATTTCTGAGTTTTAAATATTTTTACCGTGTTGTTAAGCAATTATATGTGCGGAAGTAGAAAGCAAAAATCACACGGTCGATTTTATCCTGGTTCGCGATGGAGCAACCTCTAATAGATTCTCTCACCCCTAGTCCAGTCCCCGAGCTCCTCTCCAGACTCGAGATTTTTCACTATAAGAAAGATGTACTCCTTATAGCCGGCGGAGAAGCCTTTACAATCTAAACTTACAAATATTTATCTTGGTTCGTAACTACCCGTTACAACCTCACAATAAATGTAAAACCTCTACTTGACTTATCTTAGAACGTAACTCCCCGTTACTTCTTCAAAGTCGGTGTAGAGCCTTGGTGTAGTCTTTGTATTCCTAAGCTTTTGCGGGTCTTGGATCTTAGGTCTTAGATCTTGGGTCTTTTCTTTTCTTCACGGTGCGAAGACGACTAACTCCCCGTTAGTCGTCTAAGACTTGGGTCTTAGAACAAGAATCACCTCACTTCACTTCACCTCACTGCAAAAGTTAGAACACAATATCTACGAACAACAAACAAGTTATAAAAGATATGTTTTGAACTAGTATGTTACTGTACTAGTTCGGAGATGACAATAATATTCAAGTTATAAATATTATAGTCAAATATAGTATACTTTCTTTGGATCTATAATATAAGATCAAGTATACGTTTAATTACTCCAAGTATAGTTGAGTTGGGAGTAATTAATCAAGCCTTTTCTTTTAAGCAAAATATGCTTAAGGCTACACAAGTATTCTTTTCTTTTGATTCAAAATGTTGATCAAAGAATACTTGGTTTACAAAACTCCGTTTAGAGATATAATGAGAGATCTCAGAGATTGTAAAATATCCTTTCTTTAACTTCTTGCACAACTTGATAAAGCCGAGATAAATGATATGTGGGTGGCTAGCCTCTTTGAGTTGTGCTCTTTAAGTTTAGGATATAGAAAGCTTCCTCGAACAATAGTTCGGAATATTCGATATTTTCCCGAGATAATAATGTTAAGTTAGTGCGGGATCGAATATGCTTTCTTTAGCTTCTCAAAGTTTAGCCAAGATAATAACAACAAATAAGTTGCTAAACTTTGCTTTTGAAGCTATAGTGATTAAAAGCTCTTTTGTCGTAAATCTTTCTTCCACACAACACTAAGGTGATAGATGGAAGGACGACGATGCTTTTATCACAAATCTCTTGTAGAGATTAAGTACTCTTGAAACTATGTTCAAATCTTTTGTCTCTTTGAAGAGATCGAGTACTTCCTCGGATGTTCTTTCTTTCTTCTCTTTAAAAAGAGAGAGAGATATATATATATCTTTTATATCTTGAACAAATCCGGATCTTTTGGTCTCTTTTAGAGAACCTTGTTGAAGAACTTGTAAGATGAAGAGAGTTTAAGTACAAAGTCCTGCAACAAAGTGGTCGGTTAAGACACAAATAAGAAGCTAAGAAGAAACCACTTACGGGAGATGACCGGAAAAGTTCGCCGGAAAAATTCGCCGGAGGTTCGGCCGGATTTTGGGCACTTGGACGAACTTGGGCAGCCCCTACGGAGGCTTGGAAGTGGTTGTGGATGAGCTAACTTGGTGGGTTAGAGCTTGAGAATCAAAACCTTGTATATATGAATATATATTTAAGAAAGAGAAGGTTTTGGAGATGAAGTATTAAAGAGAGAGAGTATAAACTTGAAAATCTTGAACACTCCAAAAAATCTCAGCACTTTCTTGGCTCTTAGCTTAAGAGAATTTGGTGTGTGGGAGGTGGGTATTTATAGAGGGAAGTGGGTGGAGTGAATGGTTGAGATGAAAGGAAAATAAAGGGTGGAGATAGAAAGGTGTGGATTGTGGTTTTGTTGTGTTTGTTTGCCACTTGCATAATAAGACAAACAACTTTATGGGAGAAATCTCAGCTGAGTTGTGTCACTAAAAGACAAACACGTTTCCCGAGAATTTGATTAATAACGTAACTTTGTATCGTTATTAAATGCGACGATTTTTAGAAACCTCCAATAAATTACACCAAAAATATGATAAATTATAGAATATTAGAAAATGGTGATCTGGAAATTTTGGTCAATTTTGGTCAATGTTGACTTAGTCAAACGTCCAGTCAAAGATCCCAGTCAGCCCCTAAAAAATAGCGTCCGGACCAAACTTCTCAGAAAATTACGAAAATTTTACTATGCACCAAAAACATTATTCAAATGATCCATCTCAAGTTTCAAGTCATTCTAGCAAGTAGAAGTATTTTATTTGGATTTAAAACGATAAAAACCAGTCTCCGGGTTTGAATAAAATACGATTAGCCATTTGCGAGTTTGAACAGAACTTTGGCTAATATTTTGACTTGAGTAAACACTTTGAAATATATTTCCTTGAATATAAAATATTTTTAATTTTGAAGAAAATATTTTGAGAGTTTAAAATAATTTATTCCGTAAAATAATAAATTGTATAATTGGAAATAAATTACTTTAAAGAGTAAGACTTGAATAATAAATTTTTGCCTTTTCAAATAGATGTCAAAAGAGTGTTCTAAGGAATATAATGGATGTATATTCCTTCTTCAAGCTACTTTTGCATTTTTGCTTTTGCAATTGTAAAACAAGAAGATACCATTAATCGATATTTCTCGTCCGATAAATTGCGATGTAAAAACTTTGAATACTCCTTAGAAAAATATTGAAAATCCTTTTGTAAAACAAGGAGTATCTTTATATTTATATGATATAAATATAATTTTGGAGATTCTTTTTGAGCTAGTTTGACCATTTAACTTTTGACGGAATCAGTTAAATAAAATGTCCTGTTGGAGAGGATTCTAAGTGAATTTAAATTTTATGTAAGTTATGCAAATATCAAAATAATCTTTTTATCGAAGATGTCCTTTCAACCTCTTTTTAGCAATTGTCTTCAACCTATCAAGGCGCGCCTTATCTTGCTGACCGTTGAAACCCTCATTGTAAACAGCTGTATTCCACTTCCCATGCATTTTCAATTTATTTTAATTCCTTAATTTTTACCCGAGTATAAATACGGGTTTTTCCTCATTTTACTCCTTTTTATTTACTTTCATCTTAAGTTAAAATCTCTTTTCGCCGCCGTTCCCTTTCGCCGAGCTCTACCGCCTCCGTCCGTGCTCCGTTTCAACTTCCGAGACCATCCTCCGGTTCCTCTCTTCATCAGGTACACATTCATACCCTTATCTTATTATTTCACCGTATATCTCATTAGATCGAGCTATGTGTCTTTTCAGTTGCTCCATTGTTCTTGAGCTTCGCTTTGTGTATATATATGTATCTATACGCGTTTGATTCTGCCTTCGATTTCTTTTATATTCACATATGTGTTTGCGATGCTGAACCACTGCAATTTAGAATTTTTAAGGGTGTTTGCTGATGTGTGTTACTCGATCCATGCTTCTTTCTCTGTTTGTGGATATACACATGATAGAATAGGAACCGTCCTAATTGGTAAGCCCGCCTCCTTGATCCCCTGTTTTACGGAGGTGGCGCGCCCTACCATTGGGCGGGCCTTCTTGTGTTCTTCTGTAAAATATGTACGCCTTTATCTTTTCCTCCAACCTTTTCCTTTTGCTATTCATCTCTAAGTTGGACACAAGACCCCCTCTGTACTTCTCTCAGAATCACCTTTGCGGCTATATTACTTTTTTTTATACTGTTTACCCATTTTTCTTCATCTATATTCTTTTCATCTTGGCGCGCCCAGTATTTTACCTTCTTCATTTTTCTCTTGCAGCTGGCCAAACTGGGCGCGCCAGATCATCTTTCACCTGTTCCATTGCGGTTATTTCCATTTCAATCAGTCACTCCTATGGCTATAAACAAGCCCTCTTCCCCTATTGCACAAGAAACTGATCCAGTTGATATTGATGAGCTCCTGGACCAAGACGAGGAAGTCTTTCACCGATCCGATTCCCGAGGAAAAGCTCAACTTATAGATTCGGACCATGATCAATCAGATGATAATGATGAGGGGAATGCAGATGATGATGAGGATCTCGAAAAAGCAGAGGCTGAGGAGGAAGCCAGAACATTTTATCATACTTTAGACGACGAGAAAATTCTGGATGATGATGGGCGCCCTCCTTCTCCCTTGCCATCTCCTAACCCATATGCCCATCCCCCTATCTCTGATCAAGAACTGGACTTCGACTGGGATGAAGATAAGGATATCCGTGAATCTGTGAAAGTTAAAGCTCGCAAGAAGGCTGGCAAACTGGCATGTGTTGGAATGTCTTCTACTGCTTCCAACGCCGAAATTAAGTGGTGCCTTAAGTATTTTGACAAAGGTTGTATATGGGCGCGCCCTCACCCTTGGATGAGGCCCCATATCTTCGACTATAATCCGAGGCTGCGTATTCCTAGAATGGTCCTCACACCCAAGCTAGTAAAGTTAGGTATTGGCCCTCCTCTTCACCCTTATTTTAAATCTATCATTGAATGGTTTGATATCGCCCTTGTCCAGCTTTCCCCAAATAGTTGGAAGTTAGCCATTGCGTTATATATGTTGTACTGGGATCATAACCAACGCGCGCCAACAATGGAAGACCTAAGCTACTTTTTCAGATTAGGCGCGTCTAGTCTAGGTTATTACTATCTTGTTGTTAGAAGATCCCATAACTCAACTGGTTGGTCCGAAAGGAAGACCAATAATGAGAAGAAATGGAAGGAGCCTTTCTTTTATACCTGGCCAGAAGAAAGGATCAGAACATAGTTCAACACTTCTCCCAGTAAGTTTTTTTTAATATTATGGCGCGCCATATCTTGATATATCCCTTTTCGCTTCTTCTAGTATCCAAACATTTCTTCTTCTTTATATGTTTTAGTTGAAAGAAAACAATCTTCTCTATCTGGGCGCGCCAAGAGGCGTGCGGAGAATATAATTAACCTCCGATATGAGTCCAAAATCATCAACCACTTAGTGACTACCGAAAGACTAAAGGAGTATGGATTCTTGAGCAAAGCTGTGGGATCTATATGCGCTCATCAAGACTTTTATGGGGGCCGCCCTCTAAAAAGAAAAACTAGGGAAGCGGAGGAACTGGAAGCCGAGGAGGATATTGAAGAAGGTTCCGAGGATTCTGACCCTGAAGGCGCGCCTGGTCCTGGTAGCATTTGCTTATTTTCTTAGCCATGTCCTCCTTGCATATGTTTGATGTTTTACCTTGCCTGTTTGTTATGCATGTATTTATGTGTTACATATGTTCTGTACCATTGTTTATAATCTTCACCTGTCCTTAATCTTTATTTCAGACATGTCACTCCCAGCCCGTTTTGGTGTCAACACTGGGCGCGCCACAAATGTGGGCGCGTCCAGTTCAAAGACTCAAAATAAAGTTTCTATCAGCCAGTCAGCCCTTAAACAGTCTTCTCCTAAGAAGACGAATCTAGAAAAGAGGAAGCCGAAAGACCTTGTCCCCCAGCCAAGCAAGAGGTTAAAAGCTACAGAGACCCCCTCTGAATTCCCCTATGATGCTCCAGTCATTGCTGCAGGTGATTGGTTTGCCAAAGTTGCAGATGGTTATGTGGAGCCATCAAAATTCAAGATCTGGCAACAGCGCAACGGAGAGCAGGCGGCCGATGCATGCAGGCGCGCCGCAGCTGAATTGTTCTTTCATTTAACCTGTAACCCTTCAGACACTGAAAAACTGAGGGCGCGCCTGGATGCTGCTAATGAAGAAATGGCTCGTTTGAAAGACCAATTGGCTGCAGCCGAGAAAGACAAAACATAACTGGAGAAATTCAAGGCAAGGGCTGAGCGAGATATTTCTAGGCTAAAGGCAGACGCTGATACACTAAGGACAAATTTAAATAAAACAGCACAGGAATTGACTGCCAGTAGTGAGAAAGTGAATTCTCTGGAGAATGAAGTTGAAGATCTCCAGGTGCGCCTGGTTACCACTGAAACAAGTTCTTTTGCAGCCGGTTTCAGAAGTTACGTTACAGGCTTCTTGGCGGTCGATCCCGAGTATGAGTGGAGCAAGTTTGTGAAAGGCACATGTTTAGCCTATTTGTATTTAAGAGTATTAACTCAACTCTGATAAGAAAGAAAGTAAATTAGCAAGCTCTACTGAAGGAATCCGTACGAAGAACGTCAAATGATTTATTAAAATCATATGTCTGAAGAATTTCAGGATGCTGCTGCACACCACTGAAAGAAGTTCATTAACATGTTCAAGCCTCAGTGTACAAATAATATTTTGTAGCACGTCCAGAAGTCCAAAAGATATAAAGTTTTAATACTTTATTTATTCAGAAGATTCCAAACTATTTCTACTTATGAAGATGAACTACGAAGACAAAGACTCGACGAACAAGCCACTTCTCAAATATTTAATTGATAAAGAATATTTGATTCAGCTAGATACAGATGAACCAGACAGTACATTTGTGTGTCAGCTACTCAGATTAAATATTCTGCATCAACAATAGGTGGTCGTTCAATCAAGACAAAGAATCAGATCTTTTAAAGGAAGTCAGAAGACCTGCTGCTGAAGGCTGTGCTCAAAATAATTATTCTTTTAATTTATTCACATCTCAAATTAATTATATAAGTTATGTAATTTATTTATTAAATTGATTCACACTTGAATTAATTTAATTTATGAATTTATATGATTAATATAATTAAGTGAATAATTATTGAATTAATTATATTAAAGAAAATCTATTTAAAACTGATTTTGGGCACGGTATGACAATCATATAGATTGTCATACCGCACCTAGTTTGTCATACCGTGTCAAGTGGCATGACATGCACATTGTCATACCGAATTGTGTAGCATGACAATGTTACACTTTGTCATACCGATTTGGCTTAGCATGACAATGTTATGTATTGTCATACCGAAGTTAAGTAGTATGACATTACTTTGCATTGTCATACTGATCCAAACTTAACCTTCAAGTCATATGTCATACTATGGATTGTCATACCGAAAATTGTTGTATGACATTAGCTGACATTGTCATACCGATTCCAATTGCAGCATGACATGAGCTCACATTGTCATACTGACTTCAATTGTAGCATGACATTAGCTCACATTGTCATACTGTTCTTTGTAGCATGGTCATACCAACTTTGTCATACTAGTTCAAGTGATTTGCCTATAAATAGGCCTTCACCTCTTCATTTGTAAATGTTCAAAGCTTTGTAAACTTTCAAGTTGTTTGTAACTTGCTATTCGTTATATCCACAGTTTTCTGTGCTTTGATCATTCGGTTGTTTTATTCCGCTAAGTTAGAATACTTCCTGTCAAATTTATTCTACGAACTAGTGGACTTTAAAACGAACCATATTAATTATATAACGACTTAAAAATTGTTATATTAATTAATTTAAATCTGATTAACAAGTTAAACTCCGATCAGATTATTCCGCCGCGATTATTTTGTGACGATTGTATTCAACCCCCCCTTCTACAATCGTTTCTGGACCTAACAATTGGCATCAGAGCGGTTGATACCATTTTCCGTATCAGATCCTATACACACTCTGTAACGTCCAAATATTTTTTATTCGAATTAATTTTATTCCAAAAATTAATTTTGATTTAAAATATTTTTTTTTAAAAATCCAAATCTCATCTCAACACTATTCACTTCAAATCCTTAAACATGAGTACACAAAAGATCAGTAGCATTAAAATCCCACCGTTCAGCAAGGAACACTTTGGCCTATGGAAGAGGCACATGTTCCTATTCCTCCGCACTGCGAACAGAAAATACATCGGGATTTTGGACAAAGGTGTTACTACTCCGATGAATGTCATATTAGCACACGAAGAGGATGGTGTGTTAATACCTCATCAGATCATTCCGAAAGAACTTTCTGAGTACACAGATGAAGAGAGTGAACAGATGAATTTAGATGATGCTCTTCAACTAATTTTGGTTGAATCTCTAGATCCAGTGATGTACAATGCTGTTGTAAATTGTACGAACGCCAAGCAAATCTGGGATACGTTAGAGATTATCAATGAAGGCTCAGAGGAAGTTAGGGAAAACAAGAAAGAGATACTGATGGCTCAGTATGAACAGTTTGGTTCCCATCCCGGTGAAGGGATTTCAGAAGTATTTATCAGACTTAATAATTTGATAAATAATTTAAATCTGAATGGGAAATTCTACGACAAGAAAGAGGTCAACATGAAGTTTCTCTTAACCCTTCCCGAACATCTGGAACACAGAATCACTGCCATCAGGGAAAGAAGAGATCTGAATGAGATTTCTCTGGAAAGACTCTACGGAGTTTTAAAAACTTATGAACTGGAGCAAGTTCAGAGTAAACAGAGATATGGCTGGGGTAAAACACAGAACCATTCGAGAGCTCTAGTTGTTGAGTCACCTGTACTGGAAGAAAAGAAGAGGGATGTTGTTGTTCCTTCTAAGACTACTCAGGAATTTGTTGTACCTGAGATGGGTCAGACTGCTTCTTCCAGTGGTGACGAAGAGTTCTATACAATGGAAGAGCTTGAACAGTTAGAAGATCAATCTCTATCCCTGTTTGCCAAGAAGTTTGGAAACATGAGATTCCGGAAGAACCCTTCCTATAAATACAAACCTACTGTTAGTAAGTTTCAGAAGGGAGGCTATTCATCTTCAACAAGCAAAGGAGGATACAAGACTGGGATGGTGGATAGAAGCAAGTTCAAATGTTTCAACTGTGGTGAACCTGGACACTTTGCAACTGAATGCAAACAGCCCAAGGTTCAAGGAAAGAGAAAAGATTCGTACGATGAGCTGAAGCAGAAGTATGATGCACTTGTGAGAAAGCATCAGGGTACTTCTGGAAATCAAAGCTTCAAGAGCAAATCATATCTGGCAGAAGGGAAAAGCTGGGATGATACAGATAGTGATGAAGAAGAGCAGATTGGGAATGTTGCTCTCATGGCTAATGCTGGATCATCTTCACCTCCTCCTGCTGGAAGCTTTCAGGTAGATCCTACATGCCCTAAACTGTTTATGCAATTAGGACTTGAAAGAGATGATGCTATTAAAAAGATGAAAGCTGCCAATCTTAAAATTGATACTTTAGTCTTTGAAATTCATGCTTATAAGATGAATTAGATGAAAGTATTAAAACCTAAAATAGAACAATTGACTATGGATTTAGGATTACAATGTGCTAAAGTCAAAGTTCTAGAGAAAGGTGAGATTGCTTTAAGACTTCAGCTAGAGGAAGAGAAATTTAAGTGTAAAGCCTTTAAGGATGCCTCCACTATAGTCAAAGAACTTAATGATAAACAAGAGATCAAGAGAACTGTTGGAATAGGTTTTGACTATAACAAATCCGTAGGTAAGGCTAGTAACATTACTCCTTTTAAGAAGAGTGCTGAGGAAAGAGGGATTCCTTTTGTTTTGAAAGATTCCCTTAAACCTTTGTTTAAAACCTCAGAAGCTGAACCTCTTTTAGAGACTCCTGTTGTCATTAGATATGAACTCAAACAGGAAGACCTTAAATTGAAAGAGAGTAATGAGAAGAGAGATGAGATCCGGACATCACTGAAACCAATCAAAGTGAAAGGCAATGTTAGATTGCCTAAAGCTGGTTTAGGTGTCAACTCTGAGAGAACTAAATTCAACAAGCCTAATAATTTTGTGAATAGTAAAAACAAGAACAATAGATGTCATTCTACTGAGAACTTTAAATCTGATAACAAGGTTAGAGTAGAATCCATTGAGGTTCCTACTACTATGACTGATAATCCTGTTGTTCCTACTTTTGATGCATGTCATAAATGTTGTGGTGTTGATAATTGCATGACTTGTGCTTTCAATATGATGTCTGCTTATTTTAGAAATTTGCATGCTAAAAATGAAAACACATCTCCTAGACAACACACAAACAATAAGCATGCTAGATCAAAGACTGCTAGTCCTCCTCGTGTCAGGAAGGAGACTTATGTTCCAAAGCCTAAAACCAAGGTTTTTAAGGCTGTTGTTAAGGAAGTAAGTTCAGTCAAATCAGAACCAAGTATCAGTCCAAGAGGCTCTGTTGTATTACCTGATAGAAATCAGTTTTTTAAGTATGCTGGACCCAATCAAGTGTGGGTCCCAAAGAATGTTTAATCAAGTTGTCTTTTGCAGGGTGCCAGTGGAATTGTTCGTGTTACCTGGGTGCTTGATAGTGGAGCGTCAATGCACATGACTGGCAATAAATCCCTGCTGGAAGACATAAGAGAAGGAGCTGGCCCTACAGTCAGTTTTGCTGATAATAGCAAAGGTCGTACTGTGGGATATGGCAAGTACAAAATTGGAAGGATCATCATAGAAGATATTGCAATAGTTGAAGGACTTCAACATAATCTCCTGAGTGTCAGTCAATTCTGTGACAAAGGATATTATGTTCATTTTGAAAAGGAGATATGTATCATTAAACATATCAAGGATAAGCGTCCTTCACTATGTGGCATAAGGAAAGGCAATATATTCGTAGCTGATTTGTCTTCAGGACCAGGAAACGAAGTTCACTGTTTCTACGCCAAAGCGTCTGCTGAAGATAGTTGGTTATGGCATAAGAAGCTCTCACACCTCAACTTCAAAACCATGAACTCTCTAGTCAAGAGAGATCTAATGAGAGGGTTGCCTTCCCTGGAATTCTCAACTGATGATCTTTGTGAAGCTTGTCAGAAAGGAAAAGCGAAGAGAGCATCTCACAAAGGCAAAACCATCAATACCATTACAGATCCACTTCATTTGTTACATATGGATTTGTTTGGCCCTGTGAATGTTGCATCCATTGATGGAGGAAGATATGCCTTGGTTATTGTGGATGATTTCTCAAAATTTACTTGGGTTTACTTCCTGGCTTCTAAGGATGAAACCCCGTTGACAGTGATTGATCATATAAAGTTAGTTGAATTGGATAAAGGTGTGCCAGTCAAAGCTGTAAGGTCAGACAATGGCACAGAATTCAAGAATCAAACTCTAATCAACTTTTACTCTGAAAAGGGAATTAGAAGGCAGTATTCAGCACCAAGGACTCCTCAGCAGAATGGAGTCGTCGAAAGAAAGAATCGTACACTGATCGAAGCTGCAAGGACTATGATTGCTGAAGCAAAGCTTCCTCTGTACTTTTGGGCTGAAGCTGTGTCTACTGCCTGCTATACCCAGAATAGAACTTTGATCAACAAGGATCATATGAAAACTCCATTTCATCTGTATAACAACAAGAAACCTTATGTCAAACATCTTCATGTCTTTGGAGCCAAGTGTTATGTTCTCAAGGATGGTGAAGAGAACTTGAACAAGTTTGAGCCAAAGGCATCTGAAGCAATTTTTGTTGGTTATAAAAATAATGCTTATAGAGTTTTTGTAATTGATACTCTGTCAGTGAAAGTTAGTGTCAATGTAACATTTGATGACACTAAACTACCAAGTTTACAATCTGCTGATCCATCTGAATCTCTGAAGTTTGATAACTATCCAGATTCTGATTCAGATGATGATGTGCCACCTGAGGTTGCAACAGGTGATGACAACAATGATAATGATCCAGGCAATGGTGGAGGAAATGGCAATAATGCTGGAGATTCCACTGATGCTAGTGGTGGATCATCAAGTCATCCTGGCAACAACTCAGGGGGAGCTGGTGGATCAACTAGTCATACACATCAGCCTAATGATAATACTGCTGAATCATCAAGGACACAACTTCCAAGGGAAAGGATTTGGAGCAGAGATCATCCCTTTGATCTGATTATTGGTGATCCTGATGTTGTTGTAAGGACTAGAAGTGCTACGACAAATGAATGTTTATTCTCTGGC
This sequence comes from Daucus carota subsp. sativus, assembly GCF_001625215.2. NCBI lineage: Eukaryota > Viridiplantae > Streptophyta > Magnoliopsida > Apiales > Apiaceae > Daucus > Daucus carota. The sequence continues at coordinate 16,368,451 of NC_030384.2, forward strand.
TTTCTTTCACAATTAGAACCAAAGAAAATAGATGAAGCACTTGCTGATCCTGATTGGGTTCTTGCCATGCAAGAAGAACTCAATCAATTTGAGAGACAAGAAGTCTGGGCCCTGGTTCCAAGACCAAAAGGAAAGTCTACAATTGGATCTAGATGGGTCTTCCGTAACAAGTTAGATGGTGATGGCATTGTTGTAAGAAACAAAGACAGACTGGTTGCAAAAGGATATTCTCAGGAAGAAGGAATTGACTACGATGAAACCTATGCTCCAGTTGCACGTCTTGAAGCCATCAGAATATTTCTTGCATTTGCTGCACACTCCAACTTCAAGGTTTATCAGATGGATGTGAAAAGTGCATTTCTGAATGGAAAGCTAGAAGAAGAAGTATATCTGGAACAGCCCCCTGGCTTTGAAAATCCAGAGTTTGCTGATTTTGTGTACTTCCTATTCAAAGCTGTCTATGTGCTTAAGCAATCACCAAGGACATGGTATGACACCCTCTCTGAGTTTTTAATTGAAAATAAATTTACTAGAGGTGTCATAGACAAAACTCTCTTTTACAAATTGCATGATAATGATATGATATTTGTTCAAATATATGTTGATGATATTATATTTGGTTCTACTAATGATAACTTGTGCAAGAGGTTTGCTAAGTTAATGCAGAGTAATTATGAGATGAGTATGATGGGTGAATTGTCCTACTTCCTTGGTCTTCAAGTAAGCCAAAAGGAAGATGGAATATTCATTTGCCAATCCAAGTATGTCAGAGATCTTCTTCGAAAGTACAATCTAGAAGACTGTTCACCGGCAAAGACACCCATGGCCACTGCCACTAAGCTTGACCAGGATAAATCTGGTAAGAAAGTTGATATCTCAAGCTATCGAGGTATGACTGGCTCATTACTCTATCTCACTGCTAGTAGACCAGATATCATGTTTGCAACATGTTTATGTGCTAGGTTTCAGGCTGATCCTAAGGAATCACATCTTATAGCCGTCAAAAGAATCTTTAGATATCTTAAGGGTACACCTGGATTAGGTATTTGGTACCCTAAGAATACTGGTTTTGACTTAACCGGCTATACAGATTCTGATTATGCAGGTTGCAGGATTGATAGAAAGAGTACGTCTGGAAGCTGTCAATTTCTAGGACGTCGGTTGGTTTCCTGGTACAGCAAGAAGCAACACTCTGTGTCCACTTCTACTGCTGAAGCTGAGTACATTGCGGCTGGCAGTTGTTGTGCTCAGATTCTCTGGATCAGAAATCAGTTAAATGATTATGGTATTTCTGTCGACAAAATTCCTATATTTTGTGACAACACCAGTGCCATAGCCATTTCAAACAATCCAGTGCAACACTCCAGGACCAAGCACATAGATATCAGGTATCATTTTATTCGAGAACATGTCATGAATGGAACTGTGGTGTTACATTTTGTACCCACGGCTGATCAAATTGCTGACATCTTCATTAAACCACTTGATGAATCCACTTTCTCTAAGTTGGTTTGTGAGTTAGGGATGTTAAATATGCCATGATTCTCTTTGTATATATTATATATTTGTTCTATATATTATTATATATTTTTGTGAATTTTCTGTGTAATATATATATTTTATTAGATTTTATATAATTGTTTGTAAATTATCTGATAATTTTCTGTGTAATTATGCATGTCTCTGTAATTTTCTAAGTGCTATATACTCACCTGTATTATTTCTCAAGCATTTAGATAATTATTTGTGTCTATTTTGTATTTTTCAAAATTAATTAAACATAAATATTAGTTTTTAAGTTAATTCATTTTAATGAATTAAAGTTAAATTCATAAATATTTATACTTAATTAAAGTTGAATTTTACAAAATATATGTGTAATATATTATATATTATTTGTATTAGGTTTTTGATTTTATGTGTAAAAGGTTTTATTTCAAAAGAAAATCAAAAATCATAATATTTATATATATTTCTGTGTTGTTAATTTTATTTAACTCGGCATGACAATCTGATAGATTGTCATACCGAGTTTATGTACCGGTTTTTGACTCCCGTATGACAATGTGAAGTTTGTCATACAAGATTCTTTTAAACCTCGGTATGACAATTCTTTATATTGTCATACCGAAGTTTGAACTCGTATGACATATTCAACCATTGTCATACTAAACTTTTTCACCTACCGCCTGTTTAAACCTCGGTATGACAATTGAATCGATTGTCATACCGAAGTTCAAAACCCGTATGACATATCTATACAATGTCATACTCACTTCTTCACTTCATCTTCTTCACCTATACACACTGTTGCATACACACACTCTTACTCCACTCGGTTTTCAAGTTTCTTCCATAAAAACTTGCTGGTTACTCATTTTCAAGCACGATTTTGCTTGCTGGTTACTATTTAATCACGATTTAAGCTGTTACTCTGCCTGATTTTGCTTTGTTTTCACCGAGTTCAACCGAGTCGACCGGGTCAGGACGAGTTTGACCGAGTTTAAGCGTTTTGTTACCGGTTCTGTGATTATTTGGCTGTGGCATACCAGTACAGATCGATTTGCACTTGTTTGAATTCAACTGATTTTGAAACCCTAACCTTGAGTTCGAATTTTGGGGTTTTTAGTAAAGTTAAGGGCTCGTTTGGCTAATTGGAAGTCAGTTGGGACTTAGTTGGATTTAGTGGAACTTAATTGGACCATTTTCAATTTAATTAATTTTTAATTCGAGTTTAACCTTTTAATTCGAATTATTAATTAATTGATTAATTGATTAATTAATTATTAATTGAAATTTGCGAGATATTTGAGAATTAACTTTTTATTTAAAAAATTCTCGCTTAATTCAATTCTTAATTATAAACAATGGCTGGCCAATTTGTGATCGGGGAGACGAACTACAATGGATACTTGGACCCTGATATTTGCTTAGTGAGATTCAGACCCTGGGTGAGATTCCTCAACAGTCAAAGCTTAGTCAGCACGACGATCACTGCAGCTGCTGATTTGCAGATTAGACCTCTACAAGATTTTTACTCCTCTGCCATCAACACCACTCTGCTAGAAAGCTTCAGGGTCTCGGGAAATATTGCTGGTGGACGAAGTATCACTATATCTGTGGATGATGTAAATAGGATTCTTGGATTTCCACGCAACAACTTTGCTGAGATTCCTACAGATGCTGAGATTGTCCAGTTCTTTCAGACCATTCACTATCAAGGAGAGATTCATTTACCGAGGATGCTGAAAGGGAATCTTAAACCTGAGTGGGACTTGTTCTTCGATACGCTGGCGAAAGTCTTTTCACCTACCACTCGAAGCAACTACAACATCATATCTTCCCTTCTTCAGATCATTGGATTCTGTATTGTTTACAATCGACGAATCAACTTTGGCAAGTTGCTTCTTCAGTCGATTTTAAAGAAGTTGGGACCACTCAGCAGCCGATCAGTTGCACAGAATGCCAAAGTGATATGCTTTTTCCCTCGGTTCTTAATGCTCTTTCTGAATGACAAGATGACAGACGCGGAGAAGAATTCATATTTCAATTCTCCAATTGCACCAACTGCGCGTGTCTGTACAAAACTGATGAAATCTCTGATCAACAAGAGAAAACATGAAAATGTTCCCCTTGTCGTAACTCCATACTTGTTGGAACAGTTCAATGCTCAACAACAACTGCATCAGTTTCAAGTGGCTCAGGAACAGCAACAGCAACAACCTCAACCACAACCAGAACACCAACAACCTGAACCACACCAATCACCACATCAATCTCCACACCAATCACCACATCAATCTCCACATCAGTCACCACACCAATCACCACATCATTCCCCTCTGCATCAAACACACACAGTTGAAGACGAACGTCAGGAATACAACTTCTTCGAAACCCAACCGTCTTCATCTGAACCACTACCACAACAACAACACACCCACTTTTTCCCACAAACACAATCAACCTCACAACCACTACCTGCTGACTCTACCTCAAATCCAGAGTTGCAGTCCTTTCGAAAGGACCTACAGGTAGCTCAGGTACTTTCTGACTTCTCTTCTAACTTTAATATTGATATGTCAGATTATGTTTGTGACCTTGATTTTGTCTTCCAGATTACCAGCAATGAACCTGACAACACACAGGTTCATATCCCAGCTGATGACATTGCTCAACCTACTCCTTCTTCTGCAAACACAACAATCATCACTACTACTCAACCTATTCGTAAGATTGCCAGAAAGAGGAGTACAAGCAGTTTGTCGAGTCAACCCGCAGCTCTGTCTTCCATAAAGAAACCTCGGTTGGAAGCCCTGGAGACAACTGCAGCCTCATCCTTGCCTTCCCAAAAAGGCTTGGACTTGGAACAGGCAATGAAACAGTCTCTGGACTCATTCTCTCAACAGAATGATGCCATTGAAGTTGACCGTCCTGCCACGGTACCCTGTACAGAGTCAAGCACTGCGCTAGCACTCACGCTAGTGCAAGACCAAACAGATACACAGGTTACTATGTTTACTGATTGCACAGATTTTCAAAATCCAATTAATATGTATGAAAACTTTACTGATCGCACTTTCTTTAATGATCAGGAGGAACTTGGCAGCGTGCAAGTAAATCTGCCCTCGCAGGCATTCGGAGGACAATTTGTTCCTCCACTACCTTTGAACCCATCTCAGGGGACATTGGTAGTTTACACAGGTACAGCTGAAAGAGTGAATACTATGAGTGAAGAAAGGCAAACACCGAGCGATACACATGCACGTGAGGCTAGTGAAACAGCTTTGAGTGTACGTGAGGTGAGTGCACACACTAACACAGCTCTGTTGGAGGAACAAATGGCTAAGCTGAAAGCTGAATTAGCCCGAATGATTGCAGAAAATGAGAAACTAAAGGGTGCACAGTTGGTGACCCTAGAAAAGAAAGCAGATGAAAGGCCATCCAGTTCTTCCAGGGATGAGCTTAAAGAAGAAATACATGAGTTGGCTGTCGAGATGAGATCTAACCATGCTCTTTATATGTCAAGATTTGATGATATCGACAGTAAACTTGATCAACTCCTAAGGAACTCAAAGTCAGATGCTGATACCTCCAGAGAGGATCCCTCAACTAAGGGGGAGAATAGAAGAGATAGAGGAGATGGAGACAAAGGTGACAGGGGCAATAGTTCGAATCAAAGTAACAAAGGGAATACTTCTGAATCTGCTCCTGACAATTCTGGAAAGTCTAAAGGCAAAGAGTCGGCACATCAATCTGAGAATGTCTTTAATTCTGATAACTATGATGATTTTCCACAAGACATGGATGATGATGACGTCTTCGATGCTACTTACCGTCAAGAAGAGGAAGAAGGCAAATTTGAGGAGAGCTATCTGTTTCAGGATGAAGAACCTGTTGACCCTGAACATGAAGAGAATGTCCGGAAGTTTAAAGCTGAGAATGAAGCTAGGAAGCGTAAGCTTCGTGATTACCAGAAACTTCTAGAGGACAAGTTGATAACAGAAGATCAAATCAAGATTGAAAAGCAGAAAATCTACGATGCTGCGTGCAAGCAGAAGAATCTTGATATCAAAAGGAAGGTTGGAAAAAGCTGGGACATTGCAAAGAGGATTTTCAATGGACCTCAAAGGGAGCCTTTCAATGACAGAAAGTTTTTATCTCTGATCTACGATCTTCGAGAGGTAAACCCTGACGAGGATATCTTTATGCATGCCTTGCTTTAGAAATTGATTATTTGACTATTGGAGTCAATAACTTGCTAGAACAGTGGGAGCTGATTGTATATACACGGAGAAATGGTTCATTTAGATTATCTGTTGAATTTCTTAAATCATTCTCTGTGTCTGAGCTTTGGGTACTTCGTAATAAGGTAAAGCGATGCTCCAATCTGAATGAACTTCTTCGTGACAAGCTGTTGGACTGTGCTGTCTTTAATAGTCCACAGGTTATCAAAAATCCATATTGTATTAAGTTCATTCACAAGGAACTCTTATGCACTGTCAATCTGAATGAGGAGGCATTACCTAAGTATCCTGCTAAACGACTGGCTCTAGCATCCACTCTACTACAACCAAGGGCTTCGCTTCTAAAGCCAAATCTGATGCTGATGATGTGATCTTGTCTTACTGCACCCGAAGAAATGTTTCTCAATACTTTCGAAGGATGAAGGGTGTTACTAAATCTCAGCCATCAGACTTTCGGGAAGATCCTGTAGAGATGGAAGTGTTACATCAACTGGCTCTGGCAAGGGAACGTAAGAAGCGTGGTGAGTCCACTACATCAGAAGTGCCATCCAGAGAAGAACCGTCAACTCCTATTCTTCACGATTCTGATATCGAAGAAGGAGAAGTTGATCTTTAGATTTGTTAAGGAATTTGTAATATATGTTCAGTAAGAACATCCTTATGTAATCTAATGTACTTGTTTGAATTCTGGTGAATGTTTAATGAAATACCAGAAACTTTTGCTATTTACAATTCATGTTTAATCCTTTGTCTTATCAGTTAGTTGAGTTATCCTCTCAATAATTTGCATGTTATGTTAACAAACAAATAGGGGGAGATTGAAAGGCACATGTTTAGCCTATTTGTATTTAAGAGTATTAACTCAACTCTGATAAGAAAGAAAGTAAATTAGCAAGCTCTACTGAAGGAATCCGTACGAAGAACGTCAAATGATTTATTAAAATCATATGTCTGAAGAATTTCAGGATGCTGCTGCACACCACTGAAAGAAGTTCATTAATATTCAAGCCTCAGTGTACAAATAATATTTTGTAGCACGTCCAGAAGTCCAAAAGATATAAAGTTTTAATACTTTATTTATTCAGAAGATTCCAAACTATTTCTACTTATGAAGATGAACTACGAAGACAAAGACTCGACGAACAAGCCACTTCTCAAATATTTAATTGATAAAGAATATTTGATTCAGCTAGATATACAGATGAACCAGACAGTACATTTGTGTGTCAGCTACTCAGATTAAATATTCTGCATCAACAATAGGTGGTCGTTCAATCAAGACAAAGAATCAGATCTTTTAAAGGAAGTCAGAAGACCTGCTGCTGAAGGCTGTGCTCAAAATAATTATTCTTTTAATTTATTCACATCTCAAATTAATTATATAAGTTATGTAATTTATTTATTAAATTGATTCACACTTGAATTAATTTAATTTATGAATTTATATGATTAATATAATTAAGTGAATAATTATTGAATTAATTATATTAAAGAAAATCTATTTAAAACTGATTTTGGGCACGGTATGACAATCATATAGATTGTCATACCGCACCTGGTTTGTCATACCGTGTCAAGTGGCATGACATGCACATTGTCATACCGAATTGTGTAGCATGACAATTGTTACACTTTGTCATACCGATTTGGCTTAGCATGACAATGTTATGTATTGTCAGACCGAAGTTAAGTAGTATGACA